>NW_003314380.1:344763-345040 GCF_000143415.4 Selaginella moellendorffii
CCCCCCCACTAGGGGACGATTGCTTTGGGTTTTCACCCAATAGCCTATATTAATATTTGGACTCGGACTCAGTCTCAATCTTGGTCTTCATCTCAGTTTCATTTTGGGTCTATTTTGGACTTCATCTTAGGTCCATCTCGGGTCTATCTTGAACTCCATCTCGGACTCCATCTTACACTCCATCTTGCACTCCATCTCAGGTCCATCTCGAACTCCATCTTGGGTCCATCTCAAACTCTTCCTCGGACTCCATCTCAGACTCCTCATTACCCCACTC
>NW_003314380.1:345140-353226 GCF_000143415.4 Selaginella moellendorffii
TACATGTCATGTGTTGGCTATTTTATGTCCCTTTTTTAGGGACTCACTTATTGCTTGCTTCGTGCTCATTCCTCAAGCACTTCATTGGGGCTCTTGACTTTTTTAGTCGGAGTGTTTAGTCTATATGTGTTACCTCATTTGGCTTCTGCCTCAGCCATGTAAGGAACCAACTCCCCAAGATGTCGTAGGCTAAAGGATCCCCGAAGGCACGACCGAAATGATAATGAGTTTTTTGGATGGGACCGAGTTTGAGATCGAGTCCAAGATTGACTCTGAGACCGAGTTCGAGACAAAGTCCAGGATCGAGGTCAAGGTCAACTCCGAGACCGAGTTTGAGACCGAGTCTAAAACTGAGTCTGAGACCGAGTTCGAGACTGAGTCCGAGATTCGAGATTGGGTCTGAGACCAAGTCCGAGGTCGAGTCTAAGATAGAGTCCGAGATCGGGTCCAAGATCAAGTCTGAGATCGAGTCTGAGACTGGGTCCAAGATCAAGTCTAGGACCGAGTCCGAAATCAAGTCCAAGAACGTGTCCGAATACTAATATAGGTCAAGGGGTGAAAGCCCAAAGCGTGTGTCTCCCGGGGGGGGGGGGCTACAAGGGGTTCCAAAAGTATAGTAGGGATAGTGAGGTCTAGGAACTAGTCTTGAAGGAACTCTCCAGTGGTGCTTCCAAACTGACTCAAGGTTGAGACTATGGCTGAGGGGCCTTGGGTGGGAGTGAGCATGGACTCAAGTGGTGTTGGAGGGGCCACCCACTCCCAAAAGGGAAACCGATTATAGTGCTTCCGGCTCATGTGGAGTGGTGCCCCACTTGAGTACCTTATGGTTCATTGATCTTCGCCCCTTCCTAAGGGGCTTGGGCCTTCCCTTTGGGATGGTAATGGGGGACTGAAGGTATCTATACTGGGCCGTTAGGCCAAAATGTTTCCCCTTGGTGTCCCGAAGCAAGTGTTGCACCAAAGGCTTGGGATTTAGAGGATCCTATGATCAAGTCTTATTGTACCAAGGGATGTTAAAAACCTGGAGGAGAGTAAGATTGGGAGTAGAAGTAGTAGTAGGACTGGGAGTAGGAGTAAGAGCGGGAGTAGGAGTAGGAGTAAGGGTAGAAGCAGGAGTAAGAGTGGTCTCTCTGGCTGCAAAGAAAAGGTAATGATGAGTTAGTGTCGCAATACTTGAAGTAAGCAATGCATCCAAGCCTTGGGATTTATAAGGTTCTGTGATCAAGTCTTGTTATACCTATACATGTAAGGAACCTGAAGGTTTAGTGTGCTTATCTGCTTGTGCTTATGAGGAGTGTAGTTGAACCTTAAGTCCAGTATAACCCAAGGAAGGGAACTAAAAGAAAATTTGGGACTTTATAGATGAATGGCTAATACTCCATTGCTCGTGTAGTGAGTTACTAAAACTAAGTAGGACCAAGTAAGAGCTGGTATAATAGGTGGGAACTTTGGCAAGGGAACTTAACCAAGGCCAAGGCCATGGTGGTCAAATAGACAAGGTAAGCTAGCAAATTGGAAAGGAAAAATTTATAACTTACAATTTGGTATCGGAGCCTTTTCCTCAGTTCTAGCGAAGGATAGAGGCAGATTGCTGGGAGATGGCAAAGGCAGGGCATAAACAAACCAAGGTGGAGATAGAACTCTATAAAGTTGGAGCCTTCGATCTAACAAGAGGCTATGGATAAGGAATCCTTGCATAAGGACTCTAGTGAGGAAACTTTTAAAGAAGATTCTAGTGGTGAAGTTCGGTCATCCAAAGCTTGATTGGACGTTCTAGAATGACAGTTGGCTCAGACCAATGCCTTGCGGGAGACTCTCGTACAAAAGCTAAGGTGTGACGAGAAACGGAAGAAAAAGCGAAAGACTGTAGATATTGGCAACGTAGAAGGCATGGACCCTTTGGTGGGGACTAAGGCAAAATTGAACAAGGTTGAACAAACTGAAGTGGAATCAGTTCCTTAAGCCGTTCCCAAGTACAAACCAAAGCCCTCACCAGTCTTCAAGGGAGTGAATGACTATAAAGTGGTGGACGATTGATTTTACGATACAAAGGTTACTTCTAAGCATTGTAATTACCAAGCTCAGAGAAGGTCCCATGTACAAAACTATACTTAGTAAATAATGTCAAGTCTTGGTGAAGAACAATAGAGGCCAACGAAGGACTAGTGGCCACTTGGGAAATAATGAAGGCGAGGATCTATATGACTTGTGTTCCTCCGAATGCTACTTTGCACTTAAGGGATGGGTTGAGTAGGATGAAGCAGACTAGAACCATTCAAGAGTATCTGAATGGGTTTATGGCAAAAAGGATATTTGTCATGGATATGGGTGATGTGGTTGCGTTTCATGCCTTCATATCAAGTTTGTAGACCTGGACTTGAGGCAAGGTGATGCATTGAAACCCGACCAACTACAAAGAAGCATTGGATGCAGCTATTAAGGTGCATTTCAATGATAACCTATAAAAGGGGAACATGACAGGGTTAGGGTCTATATTTAGCAAAGGGGCCAAACCCAAGGAAACATATGGCAAAGGGAAATTCAAGAAGAATTTCTTTACGAATGAGTCCTCGGGGTCCCGGAAAAGTAGATCTGGTGGCCAACAAGCAAGTATGTGGGGGAGTCAAGCGAAAAGAGACAAACCTACAAATAAGAAGGTCAAGTTTACTAATAGCGTGGGAAACAACGTATGCTTCAGCTGTGGTGAAGCGGGACACTTTTCAAGGGAATGTCCATACCCGAAGAAGGCTAGAGATAATATGCCCATTAAGTTGGGTGAAATCCAAATTGAAGTACATGATCCAGTCCCTAACTCAAAATTACTCATTACACGAACAACTTTGGTAGAGAGTCGTTCGCAACATCTACTAACCCTCTGAGGAAAGTTCGAAGGTAACTTTGTTAAGATCTTTATTGACATAGGTGTTTCGGATAATTTTGTGGTTGCAGACATAGTCCGGCAAGCCGAATTAACGATGCAGCAGCTGGGTGAACCAAGGATTATAAAGTTTGTTCAAGGTAGCCAAAGCACCAATGCAGTACTTCGACAAGCAAGAGTTGAAGTAGGGACATGGAAAAAAGATTATGGATTTCACCATATTCGATATGGTGGGATTTGATGTAATCTTCGAGATGGATTGGTTCAATTGGTTTGTGGTAGCCTTACATGGACAACGTAAGAACCTTGTGGTACTAGTGAATGCCAGAGGAGAATAATCTACGATGGAGATCTAGGATGTAAAGGTAGGGCAATATAAGGCCAAAGACTCTTGTTTGAACCTGATGTCCACGAGATGACAACTCACTAAAGGAACCAAGGCAGCATTTTTGTGCTTACTCTCAGTAAGGAGTGACAAAAAGATAGGAACAAAAGAAGTGCCTTTAGTGATCTAGCGGGTGTTGGACCATTTCCAAAATACCATGCCGAAGGAGCTAATTACCCCCCGAATGATCGATAGAACATAAGATTGAGCTGGACGAGGATGCTAAGGTGGTGATTCATCCCCCTATTGGTTGAACAAAAAAGAACTTGAGAAGCTCAAATGCCAACTTGAGGAGTTAGTGGAAAAAAAGTATATTAGGTTGAGCAAGTCATCATATGGTGCACCAGTGTTATTTATGAAAAAGAAAGATGGATCTATGCGTATGTGTATAAACTACCAGTTGCTCAACAAGTATACAAAGAAGAACAAATACCCTTTACTAAAGATTAAGGACCTATTCGATAGGTGAGAAAGACAAAATACTTATCGAGGATCAACTTAAGGTTAGGATACTACTAAATCAAAATAGCAAATGAAGATGGCAAAAAGACAACCTGTTGGACAAGGTATGGAAACTTTGAGTTTTTAGTGATTCCCTTTGGTCTATGCAATGCACCAATAACATTCTCAATGCTGATTAACCATATTTTGTACTTTATTTGGATCATTTCATAGTCATTTACATTGATGACATCCTCATCTATAGCGAGACGCTAGAGGAGCATGCTGAACACTTGACGAAAGTGTTTGAGAAACTAAAAGAACACCAATTGTATGTTAAAGAGAGCAAATGTGACTTTGCTCAACAAGAGGTAAATTTTCTCGGATATATGGTGGGCAAAGACGGGCTCAAAGTGGACCTTGAGAAGGTCCAAGCGATCCAAGAATGGGAACGACCATTGAATGTACACGAGTTAAGGGCATTCCTAGGGCTATACAACTACTACCGAAAGTTTATTAAACACTATCTGAGAGTAGCCCTGCCTTTAACGGACCAAACAGAAAAAGGGAAGATGGTATGAACAACAAAATGTGAAGTGGCATTTGTCCATCTCAAAAGGAAGTTGAGGAAGGCTCCCGTATTGGTGTTAATAAACTTTAGTATGGACTTTGAGGTAGAAATAGATGCTTCAGACTTTGCGTTGGGCATAGTGTTGAAGCAAGACAACCATCTAGTAGCATTCTTCTCGAAGAAGTTAAACAAGGCTCAGTGAAAGTGGCTTGCCCATGAGAAGGAATTATTTACAGTGGTCAAGGAGCTCAAGGAGTGGCAACACTACCTTGGGAGACAATTCAAAGTTTACACGAATAATGTGGCAACAAAACACTTCTTATCACAACACGACTTGAGAGGGAAACAGGGTCGGTGGGCTAATGCTTTAGCTGAGTTTGATTGCGAGATTCTGTATAAACCAGAGAAGAGCAACATTATAGTGGATGCTCTAAGTCGAAAAGTGAGCTTGAAGTTGGCGACATCTAATGCAACAGCAACCTTTTGGGATGATGTGCGGACAACATATGAGAATGATGGACTAGCATAAAAAGTGTTTCTAAGGAACCAAGAGGTGCAGAAAGCTCACCAAAGAAGTGAGCTACCAATGGAAGAGAAAATAGGCTATGCGAAACACAATGAACTCATCTATTATAAACAAACGAGGGTGTATGTTTTAGAAGGGGAACTAAGGAAGGTAGCCTTAGAAGAGTGTCATGACGAACCTTTTGCAGGACACGGTGGAGTGCCCAAGACAATGAGAGGAAGTATTACTGGCAAGATATGGTTAAGGACATCTAAGACTATGTAAAGACATGTCCAACATGTTAGCAGGTGAAAGCCATGACCAAGGCTAGTGGGGGCTTATTACTAAGCATCCCAATTCCAAATCATCCATGGAAATGTTTTACGATAAACTTCATCATAGGGCTCCCCCCAAGTGAGGGGTTTGATGCGATATTTGTGGTGGTGGACTAATTTTCGAAGATGGCACATTTCATATCCACCACAACGGAAGTGGATGCGAAAGGTGTGGCAAAGCTATTTTTTAAACAAGTGGTTCAAGTGTGGGGAGGCTAGAATAGATTATCTCATATCGAGATAAGATCTTCACCAGTAGGTTCTAGAGAACTCTTCTGGAACAATATTGCACCAAGTTGAAATTCAACACAACCTATCACCCATATATAGGTATTGGGTATTAAATCAAGTTTGATGGCACTAACACTTCTTGATAGACAGGCAAATGGAAAGGGTGAATAGGCAGCTGGAGGATTATTTGCGATGTTATGTCTCTGGAGACCAGACTGATTGGGTAAGTCATTTGGGACTTGCGGAAATGTGCTATAACAACTCACCACATTCGAGTATCGGGGTGAGTCCATGGGAAGTCATCAATAGGCGAGCTATTGAAGGTCCTGTGGAACTCGGAATGGCCAAGTATCATGGAGAGTTACCCGCGGTGGAGGCATTCACAGCAAAAAGACTCAATATTTGGAATCTAGTGAGGGATTCTTTGGAACAAGCTCAATAAAGGCAAACCAAGTATGCAAACCAGAAGCACCGGGATGTAGAGTTTTAACATGGGGAGAAGGTGTGGCTAAACACCAAGAACCTAAAACTACCAAGTGGGATTAGCCAGAAGCTAATCCAAAGGTAAAGATGCATGTATTCTTGAAAATGAACTAATCTTAAGTTCCTTAAGCAAGTTCGTGGGGCCTTACGAGATTGAGGCACGAATTGGTAAGGTGGCTTACTACCTTTGACTTCCTCGAGAGATGGGAAAAATGCACCTAGTGTTCCATATGAACTTACTCAAGCTGTACTTTAAGGATCCGCTTTGCAAAGACCAAATAAAACCTTATCTAAGATTATCCAAGGGGAAGAGGAATACAAAGTCGAGGCCATCCTTAATGCGTGCAAAAACAAATGACAAAGACACGAGGTGAGTGTAAGCGATTAATTTTTCCATTTTACTTTAGTCACTTGACTGCACCTCTAACAACTTGGAGGAGTCTCATTCACAACCTCCATAAGTCCCAGTTAGGACTTGGGGCTTGCTAGCCCCGAGAATGGCATCCATGCCACTCAACCTTTGCACTCAGTCCAAGTGCTCCACGTGTCCGATCCCATGACCGACACCCTAAGGTACCACCGACATATCGGCCTGTTACGCTAAAGCCATGCCCATTCACCTTGGTCACACCAGTGATCTAACGCCACCTACATCATAGTCCCGTCTCTCAAATATTGGGCCATCCATCCATGAGTGATCATCCCAGATCTACTCCTTAGCATCCTTAGGATCCCCACAGACATGGGGAATAACCTTCCCCGACAACTCTTTTCCAATCCCCACCAAGTCCCTTTTTGTCCATGGCCGTGTTTGCCAACACTACCACTAGATCAAGCCCCACAGGCTCGACCTCTAAGTCCCACTATCCTTTGGGACTTCCTCACCATGTGACCGTATCCTTGGTCACTACACTAGAGGATTGCTCCTCTTCCCTTTCATCGTTTGGGACTTTGGGACAACATTTCGGAACACCGTGGCCTTACGCAAGCCTCATAGGTATTCTCTCTGCCTTTCGCCTTTAGCTGCTCTAACCATAGGCTTAGAGCGAGGTTCCATTGATCCATGCCAGGTATCCAAATAGATAGTGCCACCCACACTTGGACTGGGAGCATCGGCCAGTCGATCTCCCGGGGGAACTAGAGCTGGCTCTTGAACACTTCACCAAGTTACCCCGCTTGTCGGTCCGTGTTCACTCTAGTCTTGGACTTCCCAATGGGCAGCTCATCACCCAACACTGGGTACAGCCTTCCTGGGCCAAACTGGCCTTTCCTAGCCAAACTGATTCCACTGCAGTCCTCCCCCTACTATACTTTTGGAGCTCACTAAACCCCCCAGGGTCTGGGAGATGAACACTTTGGGCTTTCACCCTCTCGGACTCAGACTCAAACTCGGACTCAGACTTGGACTCAGACTTGGACTCGGACTTGGGCTCGGGCTTGGCCTTGGCCTTGGCCTCGTTCTCGGTCTCGGTCTCGATCCTGGTCTCAGTCTCGGTCCCGATCTCGGTCTCGGTCTCAGTCTCGGTCTCGGTTTTGGTCTCGATCTCAGTCCCAGTCTTGGTCTCGGTCCCGGTCTCGGTCTCGACCTCGAACTCCATCTCGGGTCCTTCTTAGACTCCATCTTGGGTCCATCTCGGACTCCGTCTCAGTCCATCTCGGACTCCGTCATCTCGGACTTGTCAAAAAGTCGTAGGATTAAAAACAAGCATTCGATGTGGGCATTGAACTTCTTCTATATAAGGAACCAACTCCCCAAGGTGTCATAAGCTAAAGGATCCCCGAAACACGACCAAAATGATAAAGAGTTTATCTGATGGGACCGAGCCTAAGATCGAGTCCAAGACCGACTTTGAGACCGAGTTCGAGACAGAGTCCAGGATCAAATCCAAGGATGACTCCGAGACCAAGTTCGAGAGAGAGTCCGAGATCGAGTCCAAGGCCAACTCTGAGACCGAGTTCGAGACTGAATTCGAGATCGAGTTCGAGACCAAGTCCAAGATCCAAGATCGGGTCCAAGACCGAGTCCAAGGTCGCGTCTGAGACAGAGTCTGAAATCAGGTCCGAGATTGAGTTTGAGTTTGAGTTTGAGTCCGAGTCCGAGGTTGGGTTCGAAATCAAGTCCGAGATCGAGTCCAAGATCGAGTCCGAATACTAATACAGGTCAAGGGGTGAAAGCCCAAAGTGTGTGTCTTCTAGGGGGGGGGGGGGGGGGGCGCCAGGCCTTTAAGGGGGGTTCCCAAAAAATATGAAAAAAAGT
>NW_003314380.1:355060-458696 GCF_000143415.4 Selaginella moellendorffii
TTTTCGGTCCCCCCAAGTCCCTTTCTGTCCATGGCCATGTTCACCAGCACTACCACTAAGTCAAGGCCCACATGCCCGACCACCAAGTCCCACTATCCTCTAGGACTTCCTCATTGTGTGACCGTATATTTGGTTACCACCCCAGAGGACCACTCCTCTTCCTTTTCATAGTCCGGGATTTTGGGACAACATTTCGGAACACCGTAGCCCTCTGTGAGCCTTATGGGTACTCTCCCCGCCTTCCGCCTTTGGGTGCTTTAGCTATGGGATTAGAGTGAGGTTCCATTGAGCCACACTAGGTATCCAAGTAAGTAGTGCCATCCACACTTGGTTTAGGAGTATTGACTATTCAATCTCTCAGGGGAACTAGGGCTGACTCTTAAACACTTCACCAAGCTACCCCACTTGTTGGTCTATATTCACTTTAGCCTTGGACTTCCCAGTGGTTATCTCATCACCCAACAACTGGGTATGGCCTTTCTAGGCCATATTAGCCTTTCCTGGCCAAACTGGCTTCATTGGGGTCCAACCCCTACTATACTTTTGGAGCTCACCAAACCCCCTAGGGTTTGGGAGATGAACGCTTTGGGCTTTCACCCTCGGACTCGAATTTGGACTCGGACTTGGACTTAGACTCGAACTCGGCTTTAGCGTCAGTCTCGGTCTCGGTCTCGGTCTCAGTCTTGATCTCAGTTTTGATTCCATCTCAGACTCCATCTCAGTCCATCTCGGACTCTATCTCGGTCCATCTCGGACTCCATCTCGGATTTCATCTCGGGTCCATCTTGGACTCCATCTCGGACTCCATCTCAATCCATCTCGAACTCCATCTCAGGTCCATCTTGGGTTCTTTTGTGTCCCTTTTCTAGAGACTCTCTTATTGCTCGTTTCATGCTCGTTCCTTGAGCACTCTGTTGGGAGTTCCACTCCTCTCGACTCTTCAAGTTAGAGCTTTTAGTCCAAACGTATTACGCTCATTTGGCTTTTGCTTCGGCCACTACCACGTGGCACCCTTTTGGCTCCACTTTGGGGCTTAGGTATTTGTGTCTCACATTAGGAACTTGGACGTTTGGTGTGCTTGGTTGCTTGTGCTTGCATGGAGTGTAGCCAAACTTTAAGTCCAATTTAACCCGAGGAAGGGGATTGGGAGAGTTTTGGGAATTTGTGGATGGATGGCTAACACTCTGTTGCTCGTGCAGTGAGTTGCTAAAACCAAGTAGGACTAAATAGGAGCTGGTACAATAGGCGGGAACATTAGCAAAGGAACTTAACTAAGGTCAAGGCCGTGGTGGTCAGATAGACAAGGTAAGCTAGCAAATTGGAAAGAAAAAAATTGTGGCTTACAAGCCACTACCATATGACACCCTTTTGGCTCCTCTTTGGGGCCTAGGTATTTTATGTCTCACACTTTTAAGAAAACTAAACTAGCTCATTCACATTGAGTTCACCGATTGTTGGGTCATCTTTTAACCCCAATCATAGATCTAGCCTTCAAATACAAACTCATAAAGCTACAATTCCAAACTTAATTACTAGAGAAAATGGGGAGGACCCTTGATATTTCACCCTCGCAAGGTTTTTGTACAACCATTTGGAATATTTTGAGAACCAAAATTTCCTCTCCCTATCTCTCAAGACGCCCATGGCTGCAACTAGAGAATAGAAGTAAGAGTAAGATTGGGAGCAGAAGTAGTAGTAGGACTAGGAGTAAGAGTAAGAGCGGGAGTAGGAGTAGGGGTAGAAGTAGAAGTAAGAGTGATCTCTCTAGCTACAACATGTGATGCAAAGAGAAGGCAACAATGAGTTAGTGTTGCAACACTCGAAGTAAGCGATGCACCCAAGCCTTTGGATTTAGAAGGTTCTATAATCAAGTTTTGTTATACCTATGCATATAAGGAATTTGGAAGCTTGGTGTACTTAGCTATTTATGCCAATAGTGAGTGTAGTTGAACCTTAAGTCCAGTCTAACCTAAGGAGGGGGATTAAAAGAAAAATTTAGGACTCTGTAGATGGATGGCTAACACCCCATTGTTCATATAGTGAATAGTTGAATCCAAGTAAAACCAAGTAAAAGTTGGTGCAATAAGTAGGGACCTTAGCCAGGGAACTTAATTAAAGCCAAGGCAAAAGTGGTTGAATAAAAGAGGTAAGTTGGCAAATTAGAAAGGAAATATTTATGGCTTACATTAAATTCCAAGCCCTTTGTGCAACAAAATCAAGATCTAGTATACACTTAATATTTCCTATGAGCACCAACTCCCCATATCTAGCTCTTGCATGTAAAATAATATCAAACAGTGTTTAGCCCAATTTTGGCATACTGGTGGCTTATAACAAAGAGGTGAGTACCCCACTGACTAGAGCAATATAGAACTTGAGTTTATTCCCAAGTTAGACACAAAATAAAGAGCAATATAGCCTAGCAAGAGCCAAACTAATAACTCAAATGGTCAACAATACTTCTAAACACTATCCCTACTATACATTTAAAACCCCCCACAACCCCTCATCCCTCACCCTAGAAAAATGCATGCTTTTGGGCTTTCACCCCAATCTCAAGAATTAATTTATGGGATAAGCTTGAAAATTTACTAGATATGGAATAGAACTAAATTGTGAATTAGGATGTGGGAACAACACCATGGGATTGATGACATTCTCTACATTATATAGATATGCCTTTTAGACAAATCTAAACACTTACTATAAATAGCACAAAGGACTAGAATGGAACTAATATATAGGGCATGATAATGAGGATGTTTGGTGGACACAACAAGTTATTATATAGCATTATTGATGAACTAGACTCAATATATGAGGGTTCTTGTCATTAGCTAATACAACATGTTTAGCTAATAATATATAAAAAAATTCCACCCTTATGCTTGTTTGGTCTAAGTACACTTAAAATGTCCAAGCACAAGAGGGGCCAATAATAAAGTGGTTCACGACCTTTTGCCATTATGGCAAAAGAGAGAGTGTAATACTTCTAAGATTAATATCATAAGCATATATATACAAGATGAAAGGTCGAGTGTAGTTAGGATATTTTAAAACTAAAAGAATCATCAACACATCTTTGAGATCCGTAAATGTCTACTCACAATCCTTAGACCAAATGAAAGACACAAATGAACCACTTACAATGTAAGCCATATAAGAAATGAATTAAAAGCAATTACTTAGATAAATCCACCAATTTACAATTATGATTCACTAGTAGTTTGTTTAGATTGTCTTTTAGCAAACCTCTTGATATTGTATATTATGATTAGCTCTTGGGGAACCCTAAATCCATATCCTTAAAATTTGCAACTTCTTAAATACTATATAAATATTACTAGAGCTTTTGTTTGGTAGTTATTAACATCTTTCTTTGGTTTTTCTTTTTAGAATTGTGAAATTTTGGAATTTGGTGAATATGAAGTTCTACTTGGACTTTTAATATAAAAAAATACAATAAGAGTATTAGGAAATCCTCTTGGTTGGAACTTTGGACACATTTAGAAAGATTGTTGTTGAAAAGAAACAAATTAATATCCTTGCAAGGACTTTATATTGCCAAAGTAGCCTAATGTTCTACAGATTCTAGCATCTTTGTCAAGCTCTTCTAGTCAAGCTGGCCAAACTCATTAGTCTATTGGTATTTAAAAGTGCCCTTATAATAAAGTTGGTTGGACTCACTAGTCCCTTAGGGGGTTTTTTCTGAAATCCAAAAGCACTCGATTCCTCATGGTTGTCAAGAGTCCATAATAGAAGCACATGATTTTTAACTCTATGGCTTTCTTCTAGCCAATTCACCAAATTCACCTAAGTGTTAGGACCAAAAATTACACAATAAGTAGAATATTGACCACATACCATCTACAAGATCTCTTCTAATTATGAGGTCTATAGGCAAAAATTTAAAACTATAGTTGAAATATGAAGAACAAAGAAGCAATTAAAAACACAAAAGCTTTGATTTTCTTACTTTCCCAAACATTTTAATTAGCAATGTTAATCTAACTTTTCTTTGATCCCTTGGGCAGTTTTCCACCATAAAGGATCAAAGGACAATAGTAATATTGATGGGAGAGGGAGACAAAATACAAAAGAAGGCCTTAGGAAAAATAAAGAATAATTGAGTAAGTGAGTGCTGTGATGGAAAATAATATTGGCATTGCTGATGATGTTGGTGTTAAGGAGGACAAACCTCTACATAGCCATGATATTTAACATTATAGTAGGGAAGTTTTAATCCTTAGGTAGCAATGTTTCTTTGTATTCACTCATGTTGGTGTTGTTGGAGTTTTTGCTTCACATAAATATCCTATTTAAATACCATGATTTATTAAAAAATACAGAAACCATATCTTTAATCTACTTTTAAATCAATTTTTATTTATTTAAAATATGAAAAAATTATTACTTTTATTGTAAAAATTACTATAAAGTTTTTAACATTAATTGGTATGTTGAGAATTTTAAAATATCATTAGTTTAATATGTTTTAGATAAAATATATATTATTATCAGCTAATGCAATTGTAAGAAATTTAGTAGTTGTATACCAGTCTGGTGTTATGCTTTAAGAATACCTTTATATTGTGTGTGTGTGTAACTAAATATAGATTACTCTATAATATTTTCTCAAAAAAACATAAAATAGTGAAACTAATAAAAATTTATTACCAATAAAAATTTTCTTTAAATATTAGAATTCTTGATTTCATAGATTTTAAGAACCCATAATAATATAAACTTGGATTACAAAATATGGAAAATATGGAGAATTCTCAATTTAATCAATATTTGATTAGAAAATGGAAAAACAAATCCAGCTCAGGAAAATAATATATTACATAGTTTGCTCCAGAGGCATTACCATCACATAGCATGTAAATTTGAACCGACCCGACCAAATGAACGATCTTCAATCCACTGGGAGTTTAGCAACTCCACCTGTGAAATAAAAAGAACGAAACAAGAAAAAACAATGATGCGAGTCATACTATTAACAAGAACCTCCAGTGGTTCTGGGAAAAAGCAAAATCACATGAGACTAGAAGAATTCCAAAGCCTTTGAAGACGTGCACGTTGATAAAGGACGCTTTGCCTTAAATCTCCTGTGGGGTAACGATGGTGATAGCGAAGGTGTTCGACTTTCTAGGCACCCAGGCACAACGACACCACGACACCACGACACCACGTTAGAGCAAGAACTCAGGAGCTAATATGTACGCACCTCCAGTTGTTCCATATGGTATAAAGCCATTTGACTTGGTCTAGAAGGTCATAAGCGGATGAAAAGGCTTGCCCACCTCCTTCCAGACAGTCAAAGTTGTTACCATTGTCTGCATGTCGCCACCAATCAAACTTGTAAGAATCCTGTATGTGAGCATCAAAGAAAGCTTCAAATCGTAAACGAGAGTCTAAAGGCCATTGCATTTGTAACAGTTGGCGAGAGACTTGCCTTCACCTCTGCAATTTCTTGCACTTAGTTTGATAAATAGATCAGCATTGCAACTTTTTACCAGCCTCCACATACAAGCACTCTTTTAGATACTCTTGTATAGGAAATTTATAAGTAGAAACACTTGTCTTTGTTTGGTTATTATAAATAAAAGTTCCTACTAAGTTAGGGGGACAAACTGATCAGGAATCCTTGCAAACGTACAAGAAGATCCACGATGTTAGAGACAAGTCTACAGATTGCAAATACTCGGCCTACATGGTAAAGTTCACGAGTTTTTCGGGGGATGCCTTGCCAAGCGGCCGCGCCGCCAAGCCCTAGCGTGCTCTAGCTAGGATCAAAGTCGGATCTCGGACCTTTCAGAGATTGAAACATTATAAATTTGAACATTAAATCATCGTTTTTACAGCTAAATCAAAGAAAATGATATGAAATGGGCGAACTTAAAACTTCGATTTTTCAACCTGCTGCCCCTGCTTGGTTTAAGAAATTTTTCGTCTTTAAGCTGCTCAATCTTTGCTGTTCGATCTTAGCTGTTTCAGCCTGCTCCCTTTCTCTCCAAGTTTTAAAATCATCTTATAGTTTTCCATTCCCACTTGCTCGATTCTTATGATCTCTGACGCTGGTTTTATCTTTCGCTGCTTCAAGTCCTGCTCCACCGTCATTTACATATTATGATCTGGACCAAGTTGGCAGTCAGATTATTTTCCAAATAGAAAAGAAACATAATCTCTCAAGGTTGTACTCACAAGTTGGCCAGAATAAGCAGCTCCTTAGCGTAGTCTCTGAGATGTTTTATTTATTTAGTCTCGAAGAGACGGCCTCCTACGATCTGGAGCAAGTTGGAGCTCAGAAGATATTCCACCAGAGGAGAAAATTAAAAAACAAAAAAAATACCATAGGATTTGTTGCTGATACTAAAGGAGCTACCATCACAATTTGTGTGTCGCTGCAGCTTGCTTCTTCTGTTTAACAACACGGATGAAATGAATGGAAGAGGAAAAAACGAATGACTCTACGTACCCTCAGTCCAGATTGCTCGATTGTAAAGGTGGCCATTGAACCTCTGAATCGCTTTGCACCAGCTTCCACGTTCCATGAAGCTCGTCCGATCTTCTGTCTTTATGACTGTTGCTTCGTCTTAGAGTTCGCTCCAGCTCTTGTAGTCTCCGCATGTCAGAGGCGAACATCAGCCGTTTTTCAGTCTTTGTGAAGCCGAACCTCTGGCTCCACCGCCACAAGCAGTTTCTTCAAGTTCGAGATCATCTTGCCATCATCATCTTCTATCATCCAAGCACCTGTAAGAGTGATCCTGGACAGAATTGAAGCTCTTGTCCCGTTTCTGTCAACTAGAGAGCTTTGTCTTGATCCGTCTTGGCATCTCACCTTCTCCTTCATCTCGCTGTTCCCCTGCCGACGTTTGATGGACTCTGCTCCACTCGGCTGGCTGACTGCTCCGATCTCGGCCACCGTCTCGGCGAGCTCCGCTTGAGAAGCCCAGATCTTGACAAAATTATCTGCTATCTCCCGATTGATCAAGATATCTCCAACACTTTGGAGTCGAGGGACAATATCTCCTCGAAGAGGTTGATCTTCTCTTGACTTCGAAGTGTGGAGACTGGTCTCTGGCGCTTTGGAGGCTTGCTACTGCTTCCCTGTGCTGCTCGAGCTGTTGCACCTCCGTTCTGGATTTGACTCTCGAGAGCTGGTTACTTCTTGAACTTCCATTCTCGTTTCTTCGACGTGCTTAGAACCTCTGACAGTTAGGGAATGCTTCCGCCACTTCAGACCTTGATCGTGCTGAGAAGCTTGAGCGGAAGCATGCAAAAACACAGCTTCCTGCAAAGCCAGATGCTCCTTCTTGTCGCATGTAGCGTCCATCTGATCCGTCAAACCTCTGGAGCTCGGCACTCCATGTGCTCTCTCCTCGGCTTGTCTTCTTCATCCTTCAGAGCTCCTCGCCCAAAGCTTTCCTTTGCATCTGGCACGTCTCTCTCTCCTCCAGCGCCTTGAGCCCCGTGATCCTCTCCATCAGCTGCCAGTTACTTGCTTCTCCAGCCTCGCCTTTGCGCTTCCAAACTCCGCCATCCTCTTCTCGACGTGCTCTCGTTGAGAGCTCCACCTCGTGCAACGGATTCGACTCCGTCAGCCATTATCCCCTGGGGCTTCTCCTTCAAGAACTCCTGTCCGAACACTTCCCTCATTCCACCAGATGACAGAGAACGTCTAGCGTAGTCTGTCTTATAGTCTCCGCAGCCATCCGAAACCCCAGTCACGAGCAGCTTCAGCTATATCGTCTTCTCGCCATCTTGCAGCCATCTGACACTGGTTTACGTCGTTCCTCGCTACTATCATGGACAGCCTTACCGCAGCAGGCGCTCCTGAATCATCTCCGTCCACTGGAAAGCCAATAAGATAGATCCCTCCTTGCTCCAGACACTGTAGAGTGTAGCCCAACTTGATCCATTGATCTTCTCTTGACTTAGAAGAGTGTGGAGGCGGGTCTCTGGCCTGTTTAGACGCCGAAGTTTGATGGACTCTGCTGCACTTCCAGCCGACTGCTCCGCCTGGAGCCTCGTCAACCGCCGCTTTCGACTCTCCATCTCGACCACCATCTGGGACAGCTCCGAAACTTTCAATTCCAGTCGTTGATCTTCTCTCGACTTAGAGTGTGGAGACTGGTCTCTAGCTCAGACTTGACGCTTTAGTGACCTGCTACTGTGGTGCTCGACTTGCTTGGATATTTGGCCACAGCTCCGAGTTTTCCCGCTCCAACTTTTGGATTTGATTTCCCTTGAAGCAATCTGACACTGAGTTCTTTGCTGATACTTTCATCCGAGCAGCTGTACGAGTATTCCTGGACAGCCCTGACCCGTTTTCAAAGTCTCCGTCAACTAGAGAGCTCTACCAGATGACAGAGAACGTCGAGCGTAGTCTGTCTTATAGTCTCTGCAGCCCTCTCTGTGAATCCGAATACCCCCACCGTCACGAGCAGCTTCAGCTATATCATATTCTCGCTATCACCATCTCGTTGCAGTCGTTCCTTTGCTACTATTCCTTCAAGCTGTGAACATTATACCGCAGCAGTATCTCCTGTCTCATCTCCGTCGACTGGAAAGCTGATAAGATAGATCCCTCCTTGCTCCAGACACTGTAGAGTGTAGTCAAACTTGATCCATTGATCTTCTCTTGTAGAAGAGTGTGGAGGTTGGTCGCTGGCCTGTTTAGACGCCTGAAGTGTGATGGACTTCTCCACCTGGAGCCCCGAGACATGGTCATCACGCTTTCACGTCTTGGACAGCTGCAAATCTTTGGAGTCCTCGAGAAGGTCGATCGTCTCTCAACTTAACTGGTCTATAGCTTTAGTGGCCTCCTACTGTGATGCTCAACTTGCTTGGAGATCCAACTTCTGGATTTGACTCTTGAGAGTTGGCTTCTCCGATGCTAGAGTCCGAGCACTGGCCTCCAATTGACCAATCCTTGCAGCCAACTTCTGGAGCTCGGAGCCAACTTCATTTCTCGTTTCTTCGACGTGCTTAGAACAGTTTGCTCGTGTTCTCTTCTCAGGGAAACCCAGGGTCTAGTCGTCTTAGAGTTCGCTCCAGCCCAGTCGATCATCTTCTCACCATCATGGTTTCGACAAAACAAACACTCATCGTTCACTCCAGCTCTCTACAACAAACACGGAAGTTATTAGCAAACGGCCATCTGGAATCTGGAAGGTATATCAAACTTACCTGTCTCCTCTTGAATTCGGCAACAAAATCTCTCCCCGCACGATCATATAGTTCTTTTGCCTCCTTCACGAAGACCACCTCGCCAGACTGAAGCTTCTTCCACGGTTTCCTCTCACTCGGGATCCTATCCAGCATTTTCTGGAGCCTCATCATCTTCCGCGCTCGCTTGATCCTCTCTCGGTCGCTGGATTTGCCGTTGAGCTCCTCGTAAAGCTGCTCGGTGAGTCTGATCAGAATCCGGAGCGCCCTAACACTCCAAGACTTTTCCTCGTACTTTTCCTCTTCTGTTTCCTCGCGCTTTTCCTCTTCCAAGCTGCGGATCTTCTTCTCGGTTTTTCCCCTCTGGTTTAGCCACCGGTTTGCCTTGTGGAAAGCTTCGAGATACGCGAACTCAACATATCCCCCTCGGCCATCGCTAAGATGGGTTTCACTCCGCCGTCGGGTGCCGTTGGGAAGAATGTCCTCCGCTGAGGAAGAGAAGCGAACCATCTTCGGCCTGGAACCTGCAAGTCCAGAAGGCCATCGTGAGTCACAGTAGAAGAAGAATGCGAAAAGCAAAAGGAACCATACCTGGACGACGACCCCCGGCTGGCAGTAGAATTGGCTTGGGTCGCTGCTCCTCCTGCTTGGGCTTGTCATTCTCCTGCTGCTTCATCTTCTCTTGATCGTCTTCCCGTTCCAGCGGCTGCTTGATCGGCTTGATCGTCTGCTCCTCCTCTTGTTCCAGCTGCTGCTTCATTGGCTTCATCCGCTGCTCCTCCTCCTGTTCCTGCTCTTGCTTCATCGGCTTGATTGGCTTGATCGGCTGATTCGGCTGATTCTTCTCCTCTCGTTCCAGCTGCGGCTGCTCCTTGTGACCTTGCTCCTGTTTCACCTCGCGCCTGAGTTCCTTCGTCTGATCGGTTTCTTTCTCCTCCTCGTTCAGCTTCTCTTGCTCCTCCTCGCTCAGCTGCTCAGCTTTCTTCTCTTGCTCCTCCTCCTTCAGCTGCTTCTCGGCTTCGTTTTCCTCCTCTTCTTCCAGCTTCATCGGCTTCATCTGATCGGCTTCTTTCTCCTCCTCGTTCACCTGCTCGGCTTTCTTCTCTTCCTTCAGCTGCTCCGCTTTCTTCTCTTGATTCTCCTCTTCGTCCTCCTTCTCTTGTTCCGGCTTGATCGGCTCCTTGTGCCCTTGCTCCTGTCGTATCGCTTCTAAGACGATTTTCACCTCGCGCCTGAGTTCCTTCAACTTCAAGGCGGCTTCTCCCGAGACAGCCTCACAGACACGATCTTGGACCTTCAGCTTCCAGGCCGCCGCGTCCATGGCTTCCGGGTGGACCTTGTTGTCGCCCTTGTGCGCCTTTTTTGGTCGGAAGAGAGACCACAAACCTGTGACGCATCCACAGCGCTCCTGCTCTGTTCGCGCCATAGCTTGCCCTTTGCAAAATGCCTTTAATGCCCTAACCCTTACTAAATGTATTTCACATTAATGTATAAATTAGCAATATGCAATCTGGTTAGCAAACACTTTATAGCTTTTTAAAAATTAAGTTGGAATAATATCAAAATAGCAATTGTTGTGTTTAAGGAAGTAACCATAAACATGTAGGAAACTATCAGATCCCAGAAGCCATCTATATAACTAAAATCCCATTACAAACACATAGACTAAACATTATAAAATCAATTACCTCCTACAATGCTACAAGACACTTTGGCTGGAAGTGTGCTTCTGAATGTCTGGATCTAGCCACAAAAAAGTTTGAAAGACAAAAGGAAATCGAATCAATGGGATTTTAGTATCTAGGCTGGCAAGACTTAAGTTAGAATCACTCATTCTGGGAATGGAAAGTAATTACATTCCATTTTATCAAGCACTAAGACTTTCACTATCTCTACATCTGCTGTTGCAAAGGGAAATTGTTTGGATCACTAATTACTATATTCTACATGGTTTTTAGACCTCAAATTAGAGTCCCTACCTGCTGTAACCATCATAAAAGGGTCCTAAATTAAGTAGCTGATTAAAGCTGATGTTAATCACAGCCAGGTCTACATTATTCATTCAGTACATGCATTTATATGAGCAATTTGACAATCAACTTGCAAACATGTCACTATAACTTTGTTTGGAGCTTGGGATCACATCAGAAAATCAAATTATTTAGCCATTTCCTAAGAGTTTGAATAAACATGAACTTTAAGCCTTGGAAGTTACCTCAAGTGTGAACTCAAACCATGGGTTGCAGATTCTACCAAGGATTGATCCATCACAAAAACGTTCTGGATGCCATAACACTCCAGTGACCTTAAGGTTGAGAAGAAGCCACTTCTCTTGCTGCCACTCACGCCAATCTTGAGCTTGAAACCAGCCTTTTGGAGTGGCCCTTTGACAAGCTTGAGCATTTTGGGGAACTGAAACACCATTGACTTGATCGACTTGACACTATTGATTTTCTCAAGCATAGATATTAGTGCATTGATATCTTGGTGCTTAGCTTCACCCTTTCACCCATGATGCTGTTGCACGCCTGTAGAGAATACCCTGGAATCCCATGAGAGCGTGCTGGTGGAAATAAAGAGATTGAGGAGCTATGAATCACAGCACTCTAGAAGCAATTCAGCAAGAAAATCAAAGATATGCAAACCTCCCATTAGCTAAAAGCAAGCATCAACACCATTATTCACTAAGACATGGTTATAAAATGACTTTTTGACAGTTAGGATTTGATTTTTACATTTGCTAGTATTATTAAATAATCTAATTTATTAATAATTATAATTATAATTTATAAATCAAGATTAACCAACCATTAGATGGTAGAGTAAATAAGAATATACTAGGAAGTATTTAGGAAAGTTTATAAATTATAAACATGTTTTATAAAAAATAAATAATACCCATTAAATAGTAGAATATCCTAGAATATTTAAGTATATTCTAAGTATATCCACCAGACAAAATTCTAGGGTGAAATAGAACTTTACTTTGAAAGGAAAGTGAGATTTTGTAGCACCGGCTAGCTTGCTAGACTCTTGAAGCTCAAGTGCCTTGGGCTTGCAAAAATCAGCTCACAGAATACATCCCAAAAGATGTTTACATTTTTCTTGTCTCTCAATTATTTAGACTTTGAGTAAAAACCAACTCTAAGAAGTTCAAGCCTACCTTGAGAATTCTTCCAACTTGATTTTGGATCAAATTGACTATAGAGCTAAGTACTAGTATATACTAATTGAGCTCAAACAACTTTCTAACCTACACTAGCACGTAGACAGAAAAAAACAAAGAAATGAGATTGTAGCTGTAGTGATTAAATAGTGTTTGACCATTTTTGTAGTGTATGGAATTAGAATATACTTTCACTATGAATATTTAGAATATTAAGGAATTTTATGTTTATAATTTATAAAGCAAGATTAATCTTATTGCATATCAACCATTAGATGGTAAAATAAATAAGAATATACTAGAAAGTGTTTAAGAAACTTTATAAATTATATACATGTCTATAAATTGTAAATACAAGATTAATTTAATTAAATAATACCCATTAAATAGTAGAATATCCTTAGGTATATCCACCACCACCATGAAATAGAATACCTCACTTTAAGAGGAAAGTGAGATTTTGTACACATCTTTATAACATGGTACTAGGCCAGCTCACTAGCCTCTTGAAGCTCAAGTTCCTCAGGCTTGCAAGAATCAACTCACAAAATACATCCCAAAAGATGTTTACATTCTCTTGTCTCTCAAATATTTAGACTTTGGGTAAGAACTAGCTCTAGGAACTTGTTCCAGCCTGCCTTGAGAATTCTTCCAACTTGAGAGTGCTTGACTTTGTATCAAACTGGCTATAGAGCTAGGTACTAGTATATACTAATTGAGCTCAAACAACTTTTCTAACCTACACAAACATGAGTTTACTAGATAGAAAAAAAACAAAGAAATGAGATTGTAGTTGTACTAATTAATTAGTATTTAACCATTTTTGTAGTGCATGGGATTAGAATATACTATCACTATGAATCTTTAGAATCTTAAGGAATAAATAGGAAGGGCGTTTTTATCAAGTAATTATCAAGTAAGGGCTCTTTAATGACTTATAATGCTTTGATCTCCAGCTAAACATGGTCAATGCACCATCTCATGAAACTCCTTTGCCTACTTATTCCATTTTCACAGACTCCCTCAATGATATTGTTCAAAAAATTTACAAGGTTCTACCAACTTCTTCAGCTGGAAAGATCTAGTGAGAAAATTAAAGTTAATCTGGAGTATATAACTCGTGATTATCGTGATCGTTTTATCTTCACAGAGCTACTTAGAACTCTGAGAATGTGAAGTTGTTTTACCTGGTCACACAGGATTTGCGCAGGCTCAAAGTTTTCGTTTGATCGTGATCGATCACTCGGTCCAGGTGGACTGAAACAATGTTTTACCTGCTGGAGTCAGGCTCATCTGATATGAAGGTTAACGATCCGGCAGCTCCCAAGGACCGGGAGCTACAAACTTTCCAGTAAGAAGCAGTACGTCTCGATCTAAGCTCGCAAGTTTGTAAGTTAAGTTCCGTGACAAACAGTCGCTACGAACTCCCGACACAGCAAACAATCCATCACTTGAGACCACAGCAGCTGAAGAACCATGGCCTCGTGATGGAGAAGCTAAGACTCTCTTGCTCGTGAAGAACACAACTATGCGGGGCCAGGCAACCTCATTGTTCGCTTCTCACGATGCTCCTGTGGTGGTGTGGTGGTACTATCAAGTCTTCGAAGCGATCACGATGATCACGAGTTATATACTCCAGCGCCGCGCATCCCGGGACATTTCGGAGCCTGGAGCATCTCCATCGTGCTGCATGCGAGATCGTCACCACCGCCAGCTCTCTCAAGCTCTTCCACTTCCACAACAACAACATGACCGGCGATCAAGGAGCCAGATCTCTCGCCAGGCTCGTCGAGAAGGCTGTCCAGCTCGAGAACTTTCGCTTCTCGTCGACTAGAGTTAAGGTGGCGCTGGCTTTGGCCATCGCTGCTGGATCCAAGCTCAAAGTTCTTGACTTGTGGTGCTGTGCTTAAATTGAAATGGAAAATTTCAGCCATGTTGAATCTACATTGACCCATAACCATGCCATGAAAAAACTTTCCCGGGCTTTGTACATAAGTTAAAGAGCGCTCTACACTTCCCTGGCGCTGCTGTTTCTTCCACATATGCAACCAGGAAACGGGTTGGCAAAGAAATAGTCTTCGTGCTTTGGGACGGGACCGGGAACTCTTAGCGCTGGACCTCCAGTCCTCACTTCGTGTAGCATTTTCACTTGAGACGCAAATTCATCCCAAGACATATTCCCAGCTCCATAGCTATCAATGAGCCGAATCAGCTTTCGCCTGGAGGAGAGTGGAACGAAAGTTAGAGAATGGGAGAAACTATAAACGTGGCATGAAAAAGAACCTGTCCGGGCTGATTGTCTTCCGAAAGCCATCGTAGCGTCTGTGTCCCTGGAGCGCTTTGGCCATGTTTCCATCGTGCGTGAACACGAAGACATCGCTCTCAAGAGCCACTGCGTAATCCACAGCCGAGAGCCTGTTTTGGTACCTGGCGAGCGTTGAGAGCTCCTCATAGGTTGCCAACGTCGAATGCGAGTACACGCCTGGAAAGATCTTCTTCAGCGACGCCATGCTGCCGTTCCCATAAGTTTCCCCGGCGACAATGTAGATGGCCGTGGGCTCGGGATAGCCAAGAGCTTTGAGAAAAAGCCCAGTCTCGTAAGGGGTTAGAGGACAACCACCTTGCCTGCGTTTCTCCTCGCCGTCAATTTCCTTCTCTTTCCAATGCCGCACGTCGTATCTCATGCGCTTCAGTTCTCGTGCTTCCTCGGTGGACAAACCGTGTGTACATCCAGTAAAAGACAGCATATCTTTTTCGTATCTGGAACGAGCAATTAGAGAAAGAAACACAAGCTCAAGTTTTCAGTACCTGAGATGCAGCGCAATGAACGGGCCTGTACTTTGCATTCTCTTGATCAGCGCGTCTGCCACTCTTTGCAAAGGTTCTGTGAACTTCAGTGCATGGTAATTCGCACGGCATCTCAGCCTCTGGATCTCGTCTGGAAGGTCGTTGTTGGCAAGCCTCGAGTCTGCATGCGTCAGGTGCAAAACCTTGTGCTCTTTGAGCAATGCCGTCATGTTGTTTCTATAGTATGATTCCTGGAACAGTACAAAGATAAAGCAACCATTGCACAAAGACAAAAACTTAAAGCTTACATTGGACCACGATACAGGAGCCTTGCGGAAAGGAACGACATCCCGGAGAGAGGGAGGCAGCGCTTCAACAATAGACACGTCTTTCTCTAACGCGTGGATGAAATAGTTTACATCAAATATGTCCTTGAAATCGCTGAGAAGAAACAGTAAGTTGAAACGACGAACCGAACAGTTCAACGAACTGGAGCTACCTGGGATCATTCCAAAAGGATGTCTTGTCAAGGACAGGAACGACGAGGGTCGCATTCATAAGCCGAGCGACAGCAACCATGTCGCAAATCTACATCAAGCAGAAAAACCTCTGGCCTTCAACGATTTCTTTGAAAAATACAAGTCTCAGAAGCTTACCCCCGTTCGCATTTGATTGAGTCCGCCATTGGCAGTCACTAAAAGGTAACCATTCGTCACTGCTCCTGGTCCTGCAAAAAAACATCCACCCATAAAGATGTAAGCTTCATCCGCTAAGACAGGAAAAAGCTCTAGGTACCTCTATGACGCCGGGAACGAGCAATGCATTGGCGGTATCTATCGCTGCGTGGCCTGGCCCATAGCTCGTCATAGTCCTGCTTCCACCCAAAACTAACTAAAACCTAAAGAGTCGAATTTACGAACCTCTTGCCGGCCTGCCCAGGAAGAAAGGAGTTTTTTCTGTGTGGGATCGACGATCGCGAACTCCGACTCCGATACCGCTCGTAGCATCGCGCTGGAAGGACGATCCTGTGAAATTTGAGCGCTAAGAATCAGAGAAGTTCCAAGGAGGAGGCGAGAAATTCTCACCCGGAATCCAGCCTGCGTTGGAAGAGGCCGCCCGATCGAGACTAGTTTGAGCGTGACGAGAAAGATTGTCGCCAATGCAGATAGAAAGACTCCCCAGTTCCGCGCTCCCTTCTTCGTGTGCAGCATTGCCCGGAAGAGGACGAACTCCACGAAATCTTGCAACGTGTGCCTGAATTGCTGGAATTTCTTCGCGTGCGCCGGCAGCGCGCCATGGACGACAGCGAACGGACCTTCCTTCTCGAATTTCCGGGAGCGCCTGTTGATCGGAGCCGAAATCACCTGCGGCGCAGGATCTTGATGAGCTGGGAGCACGTCGGGAGGATCGGGATTGGCGCCGCATCGCCAGTGGAAGCGCATCTTCGATCGATCGCCCCCCTACCAGAAACTCCTCATCTTCGCGAAGAGAAGAACAAGAAAGAGATAGGTTTTTGGAAGATTCGCGAGAATGCAAAGAGGAGCATGGCCGCGCAGCAAAGAAGAAGGGAAGAAGGCCATGAGAGGTTTGTTACTCAACCGTTGGATTGCGGGAAGTGACGGCCTCAACGCGATCACGTAAGGCCCGTCCACGTGGCCAAATGCTGGCGCTGTGATTGTTCCCTGTGGCGTACGGAGGCATCATAGTCGTTTACCGATGTTTCACGTTGTTGAGCTGGCGAGCCCAGGAGCGTTGGATCAAGCCTCGCGTGGGAAATCTTTACCTTCAGCGCATACAGGATCTTGGCCTGAATGGAACCTGTATCGACGGTTGGCGTTAGGTTAAAATATTCGGTTAAGACATTTTCACTCTCGCTAGAACCCTAACAACAGGGTATAAGCCCTAAAGTGGGGGGCAGATGATCTTGTGTGGATTGTTCCGGCGCAGCAGCAAATGCGGGAGTCATTGCTCTGGATTCTGGTGTGGATCGCTCTGGCTCATCGAGCACAGGGATCAAATGCGGTGGTGGATTATCTAGATCGGGTCGATGACGCGACGAAGCAAAGATTTTCCGAGGACTGGAAGAGGCTCATCGAGATTGTGGCGCCAGGGAGCTGCCTGGGTAATGTTTCGACGGGAGTAGCAGATGGCAGCTGTGGAACATCGATTCGGATAGGTCGGAGGCCGACACAGGAAGACACGCTGATTTGTTTTCCTGGAATTGATCTTCCTCCTCTATCAGGTCAGTATTGCGTGAATTTCCCTCCATTTTTTCTCTGGCTCATCTCGGTTGACAGGGAAAAAGTTTTCGTTTTCTTTGCTTGGAGTTTTTGATGGCCACGGTAGTAAAACAGCCAGTTCGATTTGCGCACACTGCCTCCATAAGTATTTCCTACATCACGTGTACAAGATATCTACAGCGACATTGGAATCGCCAAGGAATGACAACTTTCCTGACGCTAAATCTTCTATTTCGGATGAAGAGCTGGAAGGAATTTTCTGGAGAAAGATTATGAAGGAAGCACTCGCAGCGGCTTTGGTCGACATTGAAGAAGCTTTTATTAAGGTCTGAAGCTAATGATCTAGATCCTAGATGGTTTTCATGCCAAGATTTACAGAGAGCCATTGACGGTGAAGCGATGGGAGGCACGACTGCTTGTGTAGCCATTGTAATTGACGATCATGTTCTCGTAGCGAATATTGGCGACTCCAAAGCTTTAATTTGTTCTCTATCTGATGAAGGTAAGTTAATGTGTTGCATGTTACTCGTGAGTACTGAACTGCCGCCTGCAGAATCTGGCGTTCTAAATGCGGAGGAGCTTACGTTAGATCATCATCCCAACCGAAGAGACGAGAAGCTGAGAATTGAGTCCTTTGGTGGTTATGTCGAACACTCCCGAAGCATTCCCCGTGTCGCTGGAATTTTAGCTGTTTCACGGTCTATTGGAGACTTGGCGCTTAAGAAGTAAGTTATACTTCTCGTCATATACTTGTCTCTTTGCATTTTCATTTTGTTTTACGTTTAGGTACGGTGTAATCTCAGAACCCGAATTTACTGGCTGGAAAAAGATTGGTGACAAGAACAAATATCTAGTTCTTGCATCCGATGGGATTTTTGAGACTATGAGTTCCCAGGATGTTTGCGCGGTCTTAAAAAGTATTGAGGTCGGAAAGGACGTTTCTCGAACTCTAAAGAACAGGTTTTTATCTGCGAAAGTTGCGATTCCCTTGCCGCCACCAAAAGAAATGACTTCTCCACCTGAGTCGAATTTGTGCCGCGACTTCCTGCATACCTGTTTACCGGGGCGATCAGATTTGGAGAACGAGATAACCTCTGGCAGATATCAGCTTAATGTTATGGCCGACGGAATCGTCGACAGTGCTTTTAAACTGGGAAGTACAGACAATCTTGCAACCGTTGTCTATGCCCTTGGCGATATTCCGAATATTGAAAAGAGCGAGAACGATCACGATACTACTATGGATGACAATGCGACATCAGGTTCTAGCACCTTTTTTTTTCCCTTAATGTTTTTCCTCATGTTTTTTGTCTACAGGCTGTAATTACTTTCCTGAGAGTGTTACTAAGACACCAGGATCTCTTGTAACTGGTGTCATTGTAAGTTTTCATTTTATCTTGAGTATCACGCATGTTCTCTTTTAGGTTCGTCGTGAAGGCGCTCGTTTTTGCTATTCACTCACAGAACCTCTACATAGAGAAGTGATTTCTCATTTTCAGTATGAAGGTCGTTCGAAGAAAGCAGACAAGCTATGTCCTTCTAAGTTTAGTTTCGTACTCCCAGGTAAATACGGGTTTGGATTACAAATAATAAAATGCTGTTTTTCTCAGACACGAGGGAAACCGTTCCTGCAAATGTCGAGCACAATCCCGCACCATGCCAACTTATAGACCTTATTGCTGCAGTTCCCACTGATTTTGAGAGCTTCGCAAGCTTAAATGTCTCTACATCAAAAGTCTTTGAAGCTCCCCCTTCTTTTATGCTTCATCATTATAGGTAAGAACAATCCTATTCACAACATACTCACAATGTTAACACTGCAGGTACATTCTTAAAAAGAAGTTTGCGCGGGGTTCTTTCGGGCAAATATGGTTGGCTGTCCGAAAGGAATGCAAAACTGAAGAGCTTGGAACGGGGTTTTGCGAATGGCGTTTGCACGAGGATAATTTTGAGTCAAATGCAGACGGTCTTGAGGACGATGTTTTCGTCTTGAAGCAAATTCTGGTAGATTCTTCTTTAAGCATGTGCTTACTGTCTCTAACTATTTGAAGAATGCTGCAGCTCAATGGACGGCCGGAAATTCGATTGAGTGGTTTGAGAGAGAGGCACTTCGGAGAGATTTTCTTAAACGCGTCCAGAAGTCGGCTAAGTACCGAGGAAGGACTCAACCATGTAGCGCGTTTCCTGGACTCGTTTGTGGTGCAAGGCAATCTCTGGCTAGTGTTTAAGAAAGAAGGGCGATCTTTATCTCGGCTGCTTTACGAATCGGAACGAGCACCAGGAAGTAATGGCTCTGAAAGCAAAGACAAAAGACTGTTTGAAGTCGTTCGACCATCGGCATGGTGGCGGTGGCTGAAAACTACAAAGAAAGGTCAACGGGAAATGCGCAACTTACTCCGTCAGTTGGTACGTTCCTTGGTTGATTTAGTGTTTGAATCATTGCAAACTGAAATTGTATCTTTTCAGCTATTAGCCGTCAAAGCATGCCACGATCGTAATATTACACATCGAGACTTAAAACCAGGTATAACATATGTGTTACAGCTATTTCCTCGCTTACCTCTACGTCTCAGAAAACATGGTCGTCCAAGAACCTGTGGATAGTACGAATAAAAGTATCAAATGGCCTGCGAATCTCAGTTTGTAAGTTCAAACGAAGGAGCATCGAGGTACTAATACATATATTTCAGACGCTTAATTGATTTCGGGAGTGCTATAAATCCATTTACGCTACAGCATTTGTATGGATCTGCGGGACCAAGCAGGTAAATTTCTTTGTTTGAGTATGCTTCTAATAATCAAGACTCAGAAATGAGCACACGCCGGAGTACGCTCCTCCAGAAGCTCTACTTTTTGACCACTGGATGCATTTCCATCCAAATCAAACCAAAGCGTAAGTGAGTTATGTTTTAGCAAATGGTCTTTACTTTGTTGGTGTAGGCATGACATCTGGAGTGTAGGGGTAATAATGCTGGAAATCGTTCTAGGCACTCCCCATGTATTTCAAATAAGCGCTCGAACACGAGTTCTTCTCGACAGAAGTTTGGGAGGCTGGGACGAAGAGTCGAAAAACGTTGCTTACATGTCAGTACGTTGTCTGTTTTCTGCCAAACGTGATGTTACAAGAATTTCTTCAGGTTACGAGCTTTCATGGAGATGTGCATTTTCTTGCCTCGTGTTCCTCCTCGGCATCATCGAAATGAAACTGTGAACCACCAGGTCCGATAGTTATCTGATCTCAAACTTTGTGGATACATATTTACTTGTTCAGGAAGAAAGTCAGCTTGCTTCAATGGACTGTAGTGAAGCTGCCCTGCAGAGAAAGATCCAGCAACGAGATCCACTAGGATTGGGGTTTGTCTGAGCCATGTACGTGTTTAAGGCATTAACTTTCTGTTGCAGCATGCCAGACATATGGTCATTTCGGCTTCTACGTCAACTTCTTCAATGGTATCCGGTGAGCTTTAAAACGCTTTTCTATACGTTTCCTGACTTAACATTTTCAGGAGGATCGTGTTTCAGTGGACGAAGCTTTAAGTCATCCATATTTCCATCGTAATTTGCAACGTTAGAACGATATGACTTTGACTACCCGAGACGGTAAGACAAAAAATACTCTTTTCTTTCTCTTTTTTCACGAAGAACAGTTCGGCGGTTATTGCAGTTAACCAAGACTAGATTCAGAGGACGAAATGAGTTTCCTGGCTAGCTGTGAGTAAATGTTTTGCGAAATTCTCAATTGTGCTTGCTTTAAACTTGTTGCAGCTTTATACAGAGTCAAGGTTCCCTGTTGTTGCAGCTTTCTGCTTCTTATTCTTTTGCTGAGCGCGATATTAGCGTAAACTCTCTTATTTCTTTAGCTGACAAGCACCTTGTCCTTTTCCAGTGCGCGTAGCGCCGCAACGCCACCTCGCGGCTGGAATTCTTATGATTCGTTTTCTTTTACTATTTCTGAGGAACAATTTTTGGAAAATGCGAAAATTGTATCAGAAACTCTTAAGCCGCATGGATATGAGGTAACGGCTACTTGTTTTTCGCCTGTCAAGCTCACAGTCAGATATGATGCAGTACGTCGTAATAGATTACCTGTGGTATCGTAAGCTAAAACATGGATGGTTTAAAACTTCTGCAAAGTCGC
Source organism: Selaginella moellendorffii (assembly GCF_000143415.4). Lineage (NCBI taxonomy): Eukaryota > Viridiplantae > Streptophyta > Lycopodiopsida > Selaginellales > Selaginellaceae > Selaginella > Selaginella moellendorffii. Next base: position 376,566 of record NW_003314380.1, read on the forward strand.
CCGGTTATGATCTCATTGATAAGTGGGGACGACCGCTTCCGGATCCAAAACGATGGCCTTCCACGACCGGTGGAAAAGGATTTGCACCTATTGCCGCTAAAGTTCATGCACTGGGTCTTAAGCTCGGTATTCACGTCATGAGAGGAATCAGCACGACAGCAGTAAAGAAGAAAACTCCGATCTTGGGCGCATTCAAGAGCAATGGACATGCATGGAACGCTAAAGATATTGCTTTGATGGATCAAGCCTGCCCGTGGATGCAACAATGCTTTGTTGGGGTCAATACCAGCAGTGAAGGTGGAAAGCTTTTCATTCAATCTCTTTACGATCAATATGCTTCTTGGGGGATAGACTTCATCAAACATGACTGCGTTTTCGGGGCAGAGAATCCCCAGCTCGACGAGATACTCACAGTTTCAAAAGCTATTCGTAACTCAGGACGTCCGATGATATATTCTTTGTCCCCGGGAGATGGAGCAACACCCGGGTTGGCTGCAAGGGTGGCGCAACTTGTAAACATGTATCGAGTTACTGGGGACGACTGGGACGACTGGAAGTATCTCGTGAAGCATTTTGATGTAGCAAGGTACCAAGAATTGCATTCTTTGTATTCTGTTAACTTGCACTGTTTCAGAGACTTCGCAAATGCGGGACTCATTGCCATTCCTAGCGTGGTTGGAGGCAAGTCTTGGGTAGACTTAGATATGCTACCATTTGGACGTCTTACGGATCCTGGTAAACTAGTTTTTTGTTTTGTTCTTTTGATGAAGTCAGGGTTTTCTCGTTCCAGCTGCTGCTTATGGTCCGTATCGAAATTCTAGACTGTCTTTGGAGGAGAAGAAAACACAGGTTCAGTTAAGTGTACATTGTAATGCACATCACTCACATTTTTTCTTGGTAGATGACGCTCTGGGCAGTGGCAAAGTCTCCTCTCATGTTTGGAGGTGATTTACGACGTTTGGACAATGAAACATTGAGCTTGCTTACAAATCCGACGGTTTTGGAAGTAAACTCTCACAGTACGGGCAACAGAAACGCTCAAGGGAATGACGCAGAACGAGTGTGGGTCGCTCATGGGCGAGGCAATGGACAAATCTATATCGCCTTTTTCAACTTATCGCGGAAGAAGCGAACGGTCACGTTGCCTCTGGTACACCTCATACAACGAAGGACCCCGAAAAACGAGACGGACGAGTACGTAGCTTGCGCTGGAAATGAAGCTTGGAGCCAGAAACCAGTGGCAGTGATCAACGTTTTAGCCGAAGAAGTTGCTGGACATGGCACTGTACTGTTTTCCCTTTTATGCAACGTTGGAAGCCGTGAAGAGGTATGGTTCGCTAGTGTTTATAACATTTTCAGCCATCTCTCTCCGTTACTTTTGCAGGGAAGTAGCATCTAAATCGCTTGGGAGATATGATGAAGTTACCAGAGGCGATTACATGGCGGTGAGTCCACCAGGATCACAAAATGAAGATAACAAGTTTTCTTATCAGGATGGAGCCAAGTTTGATAGAAGAATGTAGGCAGCGGAGTTGAGCTGGTCACAATCTACAGCATTCTCGGCTGCTTCTGCGGCGTGACTATAGTTGGACTGGACATTTGATGCACTGAGGAGCGTGGTCCACGAGATGCTATTCGATTCAAACGGCATTTCTCGAGCGACAGTGCTAGCGTCGTCGAGCCTCCCGAGCCGGCCGAGAAGATCGACAATGCAGTGGTAGTGCTCCACGACAGGCTTCATGGAGTAGTCAGACGTGATAGTGGTGAAGTAGTAACGGGCTTCGTCAAAGAGACCAGCGTGGCTACAAGCCGAGAGAATGACAACGAAGGCAATCTCATCGGGCAGCTTACCATCGAGCGCCATGAGCTGAAACGCCTCCAGCGCGACTTTGCCGTCACCACTCCGGGCATAGGCCGCAACCAAGTTACTCCACACGACCACGTCCGGGTTTACGAGCTTGTTAAACAGCTTTCGAGCTTCACTCAGCTCTCCACAGCTCGCAAAGACGGTGACAAGGTTCGCGACGAGTAGATTATCGGCCTCGCCGTGTCCGGCTTCTTCGAAACAGGAGAACATCTCTCTCGCTTGTGCTGGAGCTCCGGCGATCGAGCAGGCCTCCATAGCCGCAGTGGTGGCAACCACGTCGGGAAGAACACCATCTTGGTCCATGAGTTTGAAGGCTCTCACTCCATCCAAGGCTCGGCCGCTACTCTTGGCATAAGCAGTGATCAAGCACGTCCACGACACAACATCTCGATCTTCCATGGCTCGAAACAGTGGCTCCGCCTTGTCGATCTTGCCGCTGGTGGCGCAAGCTTGGAGCATGGAATTAAACGACACGAGACTTCTCTCCGGCATTCTCTCAAACACCATCTCGGCATTCGCAAAATCGTTGTGCTGTGAGTAAGCCGAGAGGAGGATGTTCCATGACGCTATGTCTTTGTCTGGGTGTTTCTCAAATACAGCTCGAGCTTCGTGCAAATCCCCGGCTTTGGCATTTGCGTAAAGTAGCGCGTTCCAGGCCACAATGTTGTGCTCGGGCATTCTCTCAAACAAGTAAACCACCTGAGTTACATCTTTTTGCTGACTACACGTAACGATTATAGTTGACCATGAGACGAGGTCTTTGACCGGCATGGAGTCAAAGATCTTCCTAGACTCCGCCAACTTTCCTTGGCGAGCATATCCCTCAATCATCACATTCCACGAGAATAAATCTCTTTCGGGCATAGAATGAAACAGATATTCCATCTCTTCAAACTCGCCAACTTGAGCGGACGCGTGCATCAACACGTTCGATGCAACCAGATTCCTTTGCGGGATATCGTCAAAGATTCCCTTGGCCGCCTTTAGATTCCGTGCCTGAGCATATCCCATGAGAATGCAAGTCCAAGATACCACATTGGGCTCCGGAATCCTTCCAAAGATGCTTCTTGCCTGGTCAAAATCTGCAACTTTCACATACCCATACAGCATGGAATTCCAGGACACAGCATCTCTCTCAGGCATCTTATCAAAGAGAACCTTGGCATCTTCTACAAGCCCATCCTGCGAATATGCTGAGATCATTGTGTTCCAAGTGACATGGTTCCGGATAGGTGCTTGGTCAAAGAGCAATCTAGCCTTCGGTATCAAACCATTGTGAGAATATGCTCTTATCATGACATTCCAAGAGACAACATTTCTCTCTGGCATTCTCTCAAAGAGATCCTCGGCATTGCGAACATCCCCATTTTGGGCATATGCGGTCAGCAGAGTAGTCCACGAAATAACATCGCGGATTTTCATTTTTTCCAGCATATCTTTTGCTTTATCGACTAAACCGAGCTTTACATAAGCTTGAAGCATTGCATTGCAGGATACCACACTCGGTTTTGGAATCTTTTCAAACGTTAGCTCAGCTTTCCGCACATTCCCGATCAGGGAATATGCCGTCACCATTGTAGTCAGCGACACATCGTTCTTGTCCACCATCTTTTCAAACAGTTCTTCAGCTTGCTTGAATTTACCCGTAGAGACATAGCAACTTAGCATTATATTACAAGAAACTACATTTGCTTGCGGCATCACCGCAAACAAAGCCTCGGCATCTGCTAGATTCCCTCTGTGGGCATATGCCGAAACCATAATATTCCACGTGAACGTGTTCCTGTCTCCCATGCCATTGAATATCCTGCGTGCGTCCTCGAGGCTTCCAAACCTCCCGTACATTTCAAGCAAGAGATTCCAGGAATATGTGCTGAGCTCCCAGTGATTCTCGGTAATCTTTTGGTGAAGTCTCGTACAAGCTGGAAAGTCCTTGGAACTCACACACTGTTTTAGTTTCGAGCAGACATCTCTGCTGGTTTCGTTCTCTAGCAATCTAGATGTAGCCCTGATTGATTTCATGTGTCAATCTTCTCTATACGGCATCTGGATCCATCAAACACAAACAAAAACCCAATTGCCCATACTGGGGATATGCTTACAAGGTATATGCGGTGGATATCCCAGAATTTTAGGGTTTTCGGTAGCTTAGCGCTACATTCTTGGATCCCGCGGTCATGGATTGCGGGGCGAGAAATTTGAGCCGCTGCGTCGATGATGCGTCCTGCCCGATCCGCTGCGATGGATGCGGCGTCGTCTGGTACTGCTCGCGATTCCACCAGGTTTCAAGAATCGCGGCAATCGATTGGGTCATGTAGTAGTTCTGTTGTTCTTTCGAGCAGAGCAGGCATTGGAGCGAACACAAGCTTGTCTGCAAGCGCCTTGCGCAGCAAGCGCGGAAGGCGTCCTCTCTCAGCGAATTTCCCTTTTCTTTCGAGGTATGGCTTTCAGCTAGAGTTGGACTGCTGGATTTTTCTCTCGCAGCTGGAGAGCTCGATGTGTGGATTTCTTGACAAGAGAGGACTCCACGGGAAAGGGCTGTGGAAGAACGAGTGCTCTTGTCTAGCAGGAGCAAGTTCTCGCAGGGACTCGTCCTGGCACCTTCCCAGCAACGCTTGTCCATGCAAAGGCAATGTAGTGTCCTCTCGCGAGTTCTCTAGTCTTTTTCTAACTTAGCGTGTGCTCAGGTCCCAGGAACGCTCCAGCGGCACCACTGGAGAGCTGGAAGCAGTACTACGAGTGGCGTGACTTACCTTTGCATTCACCGGCGGCCATTCTTCTTCACTCGGTAAGTTCCATAGCCCAGAACTCATTCGACTAAATCATTACCGTGGCAGCCACTTACACTCTACTATGCGATCAACCAAGCAACTTTTGATCCGAGAGAAAAGCTGACGATCCATTACCTAGGTACTTGTTTCTCAAGCACGCCATGTCTCGTGTTCAATTCATCTTTCAGGCCCAGAGCGGGAGCTTGAACAGCTCGAGGTATTCACTGAGCTTCTCGCGCTTCTTCCTGGCACTCAAATCCACATAGACTTTGTTGGACCTGCTGTTCCTTCCTCAAGGTATGTTCTTTGTTTCTCTTTTCTTTTCATAAGAAACCCGCGCCTTGTTTCCAGTCATGGAAGCACTTTGGAGCTGTCTTCATATCCAAAGTGCCTCGATGCTAGCTGCGAGTGCAAACTTGAAACGAATCACACGATAACTCCTACCGTATCCGTATCTTTGTGGAAGGGATTGTATCACGACGTTCATCACCAGGTGCTCCACAAGCCCTTCCACTGTGAGGGCACTTCGTCCTGACTTTGTTCCAGATTTCTCGTGCGGATTTTGTAGTGGCTTTCAACGCCGGCATTGCGGCATACATCACTTGGAGACCCACGATTGTAAGCCGCCTCCATATACTCTACTTTAACACCGTGTCCAAACTCTTGCCAGGAATTGCTCCTTACAATGGAAGTCCCCGTTTTCGTCACCGACTTTTGTGAGGAAGCTTGTGTGCTCGCTGTCGAGTGCATCGATTCCTTGGAGCCAAACCACGTCACTTTTCCAGTGAGCATCTTTTCATAGAAAAATCGGTGGTGTGATCCCGGTCCTTGTTGCCTTCTCAGATAACGGAGAATCCGTTCAGGCAGCCGGCTGGTCTATGGAACACAGGCATCGACCTGCCAATGCACGCGAATTGCTTCATCTTTGGTCTCGGCGTTGCACTAGAAGGACTTGTTTCTTGATGGGTGCACTTGCCAAGCAAGCCGTGAATCCCGAAATCTACACCAAGCACCAGTGAGTATGGAGTGTATCTAAAACCAGCTTCCTTGTTCTTACCCTGTTCTGTGCTGGGAAGCGAGTTGTGAATCCAGAAAAGAGTCTTGGAGGTTTTCAGAAGCTGAAGTTGACAAGCACAGGTCCATGCCAAGGGCACCACCGTGGTTGGCTGTTGGAGGAGTGAGTGGATGCCGAGTCTCTCCGTTGCCATATTTTTTAGGTGATTAAAATGGTGTGGAAACCACTATGATCAAGTTTATAACTTTTATGGACCTCCTTTTTTGGCAGTCAAGGCTGTGTTCTGGCGAGAATCCTCAATAGCCGCGATCACATATTGCTCGAAGGTGTCCGGCGTGTTGTGATGAGGAATTGCATCGTCTCTTTCCATGCTACAATCTCAACTGGCAGGAGACCGACGTCCATGCAGAGCCGTATGACAACCGTATATTATAAAAGTTTGCAAGTTTGAAAGTTTGCATTCTACTTATTTTGTCCACTCCACTAGGAGCTGTTCATGAGTCAAGTCAGTCCGGCATCAACCAGCAAACTCCCAGAAGCAATGCGGTGCCAATTCTAGAACTATTCGACATGAAATACAATCTGATGCAGTGGTTATGGGGACCATTATCAATTGAAATAAATAAATAGTTTCCTGCGCTTTGCTTAAATTGAATATTAATTATCCTTATACCATGAGAAATAAATTAATATCAGCAAATTTTAAGGATTTGAGAAATATTCATGAAAATATATCAAAAGTTTCTCTCTTGATTTCTAGGAAAATAATCTCCTAAAATCCAACCACTCACCATTACCATTTCATCCAGGGGCCATAGCTTGATTAAAATAAATTTTTTTAGTTTTTGAGGTTTAATCATCCTTTAATTACCTAAGCTCAAATTTTGTTAAGGATATTTAATGTCCAATTAATCAATATGTATAGTTCATAATAACTTCACACCAACATTGGCATTAGACACAAATCAGATAGTGTAATGAACCTCAAAGTGGAGGTCAGTGATCATCTATATACCAAGGAACCAAATGCTGAAGGATCATTAAACAGTTCTGTCACTTAAAAATTATCTTCACAACAATTTCTTAATTTCTTGTTAAGTTGCTAAGCAAAGTCTACCACCTCTATAAAATTGGAGTTTTGTGCAAAGTCATGGCTGAATAAATACTGAAAAAAAAATTAATAAGAGAAAAGCAGAATGGAAGCATGAGCCCTCTGTGCCTCTCTGAGGGCACCAAATCTATAACATGAATCAATCTATGGCTGCTCAGAATTTACTTGATGGTTAAGAAAGTTAATAAAAATAGAGTACAGTTAAAGAAAGTTTATATAAATTATAAACATGTTTATAATTTACAAATTAATGTAAATGAATATCAACCGTTAGATGGTAAAATATATTAAAATATCCAATCACATTTTAATTCTTAAAAATTTAAACCAGCTCTTATGTTACCAAATTTCCACTTAAAAAGTACATATTTATTAGTATTGCCACATCTCTTGCCACCACTAGCTTCTATCATCTGGATTCTTTTCCCATTTTTAAAATCTCATGAATGCTACAACCACTATTAACAACACAATATTATTATATAGCATTTTTATTTAAAGGAGATTATTATTATTGTTATTAGTTAAACTTTTTTTTTGGTTTGCTTAAGCAAACCTGTAAGGGGACTAGGATGGTAGTGAATATACCTAAAATATGCTTGAATTCTAGAATATTCTACCATCTAATGGTTTTTATTCATTTAGATTAATATTGTATTTATAATTTATAAACATGTTTATAATTTATAAAATTTATTAAATCCTTTCTAGTATATTTTTTATTTTATAATTTAATGAAATAAGATTAATATTGTGTTTAAACATGCTTATAATTATAAATTTTATTTGATCAATTAGATTGATAAGTAAAAATAACACTACTATTAAGCAAACCAAACATTGCTACATGCAATGCATAACAATTTATTATATATATCATCTGTTTCTTTCCTGGAACTCCACCAAAGCTTTCACATAATCTTCTTCATTGAAGTCTGGCTGAAGCTTCTTAGTAAATACCAATTCTGTGTAACTCAAGTTGTTCACTAGATAGTTGCTCAATCTTTGCTCCCTGCTGGTGCAAATCAGTAGATCAGGGTCACTGACCTCCCCATCCAACTCGGTGAGCAGCATTTTCTTCCATAAGTAACACTGATTAATATCATTTGCCTTGACAACTCCTTGCTCAACTTCAGAGGCTCGTCGGCAAGCCTGGAGAACATCTTCCCAGCCACCATAGGTGATAGCCAAAATAAACTTCAGATCCTTGCTATCTTGAGTCATCTCGTGTGCCTCAGAGATCTTTGCTTGTAGAGCTTGGACTTGTCTCCAATGCAGCGAACTTTGATCCCATCCCTGGAAAGTTTTTAGAATTTGTTATATACAAACATACTGCTTTTCGAGATTGTCATCCTTGAGAACAGTGTTTGGGTGATCAAGTTGTTCATGCAGTTTAAGAAAATTGCAGCAATGGATTCACACAGTTTGCAGAATGTATCCAAATCTCTTCCATTGCAGCTGGATCCAAAGCGTTTGCCTCAGCATGTTGCTGTGATACCTGATGGAAATGTCTGCTGGACCAAAGCCAATGGCCTCTCTGCTTATAAGGGTCTTTCGGTTCTAAGAGACATTGCTTGGATTTCCAACCAGTGGGGGATCGAAGTCAAAAGTTTTGAGAAGGAGCTCAAGCAGCCATCTTTTATATCGCATAGTTAAACATCAACTTGGACAACTTGTAAGTCGCCACGGTTCATAAATTATTTATCTCGTGCCCCTCATGGGAAGGAAAACTAATGTTAAATATACTAAGATTCAGTCATACATATGTGTGACACATGCCAACCGAAGAAAATCGGAGACACAACATAGTTTTTAATATATAATCTAAAGAACAATAATAATATTAAAGGTAAGAAATTTGACTTATGGCTGATTGCACGAGATTTTGTCTCCTTTAAGTAAGCATTAGCAAGGTTCACATGTAAGCAATGAGAGTTCAAAAGGTATTTCACAATTCCAATAATTGTTATAGAACATATCTTTAGAGTTTTTTGTCGCACAGAACAAAGCCAAATAAAGTTTTGCACAATTTTAACATATTTATAACTTAATGCAAAAATGTGGGCACTTCATTAACTAATAATGGCATGGAACTTAAGTTTAAACCCAAGCCAAATGCAAAACAAGAAATAATATACCTAACAAAAGCTATCTACAGATTAAACTCCTGTAGCATGATCAAAAGATTCCTTAAGCTTAGTCCTAAGCCCTGTACTCTCCACATCCTACTGACCTGCTCGCTAGATGGTCATAGCTCATCGCCATGGACTCCATAAACAGCTCGCTTTCCAGCATTGGCATCGCCAAAACTGCAATTTCCCATGGGGCTTAGCAGCCAATCCATCCACCTCATCAGCCTCCACGAACTTGACAACTTCCTGCTTGATCAAGCACAGCTGGATCACCTAGAAAGAATTGGAAGGCAGAGATTTTTCTCGAGGCTGATTGAGTTTTGCAAGGTGAGGGGAGCAGGAGTAGCCGCAGCCGCAGGTGTTTTAGCTCCAGCTCGGGAGATCTGAGCGAGGAGGAATCACCTAGCAAGAGGAAGAAATGGTGGGATGTCCCGTGCAGAGATAGTGCTGGTCAAAGGCTTGGATCATGCAGCATTTCGCTCAAATTGCCAAGAGAATAAATGCAATGATAAATGTTACAATAGGGCATTTGTAAATAGATCATTTTCAAAAGTTAAATTATAAGGGTAAAAATGAAAATAATGTAGTTTAATTAACTATAATAAAATTCTTTTTATAAATCGTTACCGCTAGAAGCAGTGGAAGTTTCAAGCATGAACAAGCAGATCAGTGGCCTCGTCTTCTCTCCGAGAGTTCAATACCGCCGCATCGCCACCAGCGCCTCCTCCACCAAGCCCAACAAGTTCGACTACGATCTCTATGTCAAATCCAAGTTCAAGGCCGTGTCCATCTCCATCCAGCACGCTCTCCCGCCGCCGTTCAAGCGGCCCGAGACGCTCCAGTTGCACGAGGCAATGCGCTACGCACTGAGCCAAGGGCGGCTGATGTGTGCCATCGTTTGCATCGCGGCGTGCGAGCTGGTGGGCGGCAGCCAGGACGACGCCATGCCAGGAGCCTGTGCGGTGGAGATGATCAAGACCAGCACTTGCGTCCAGGACGATCTCCCGTCCATCGACAACGCAGAGCTCCGCGACGGCAAGCCGACTGTCCACTGCGCGTTTGGCATCCCTACGGCACTCTTCGCGGGTACCGCGCTGCTTGTGCTCGGGTTCGAGCACCTGGCAGCGCACTACCGGGGGGACACGGCGGCGAGGATGGTGGGGGAGGTGAGCCGGGCTGTCGGGTCAACGGGCCTGCTGGCCGGTCAAGCCGTCGACATGGGTATCCAGAACGCGGGCCGCGCAGTGGAGCTGGAGACTCTCGAGTTTGTCCACCTCCACAAGACGTCGGCGTTGCTCGAGGCGTCGCTGGTGATCGGGGCCATTGCCGGTGGCGCCAGCGATCAGGACATTGAGGCACTGAGAGCATATGGAAGGGTGACTGGGCTTCTCTACCAGATCGTGGACGATATCGCGGATGCTACCAAGACGACCGAGGAGCTGGGGAAGGTCGCGGGCCAGGACGCGATGACGGGCAAGAGCACGTATTCCACCATCTTGGGCGTGGACAAGTCGAGGGAGATAGTTGGGCAGCTCTTGGTGGAGGCCAAGGAACGGCTGGGTGTGTTCGAGGAGACCAAGGCACTGCCTCTGATCCACCTCATGGATCACTTTGTTAATTGGGCTTATGATCGTAGATAAGCGTTAAAGCGCAGACTTAATTATCATGTCGTCCATATCGCCTGTTTCTTTCCTGGAACTCCACCACAGCTTTCACGTAATCTTCTTCATTGAAGTCTGGCCAAAGCTTCTCAGTAAATACCAATTCCGTGTAACTCAAGTTGTTCATTAGATAGTTGCTCAATCTTTGCTCCCCGCTGGTGCGAATCAGTAGATCGGGGTCACCGACCTCCTCATCCCACTCGGTGAGCAGCATTTTCTTCCTTAAGTAGCACTGATCAATATCATTTGCCTTGACAACTCCTTGCTCAACTTCAGAGGCTATTCGTTGGCAAGCCTGGAGAACATCTTCCCAGCCGCCATAGGCAATAGCCAATATAAACTTCAGATCCTTGCTATCTCGAGTCATCTCGTGTGCCTCAGAGATCTTTGCTTGTAGAGACCTTGGAAGCTTGGACATGTCTCCAATGCAGCGAACTTTGAGCCCATCCCTGGAAAGTTTTTAGAATTTGTTCATACTGCTTTTCGAGATTGTCATCCTGGCATACTTACTTGAGAACTGTGTTTGGGTGATCAAGCGTGAACATGTTGTCCAGGTGCTCAAGCACGAACTCAACCTCTGCCTTTGGTCTCTTGAAGTTATCGGTGGAGAATGCAAATGCCGTTAATACTTCGATCCCCCACTGGTTGGAAATCCGAGCAATGTCTCGTAGAACCGAAAGACCCTTATAAGCGGAGAGGCCATTGGCTTTGGTCCAGCGGACATTTCCATCAGGTATCACAGCAACATGCCGAGGCAAACGCTTTGGATCCAGCTGCAATGGAAGAGATCTAGATACATTCTGCAAACTATGTGAATCCATTGCTGCAATTTGCTTAAACTGCATGAACTCCCAAGATTGATTTCTTTTATATGGCATAGTTAAACCTCAACTTGGACAACTTGTAAGTCGCCATGGTTCATAAATTATTTAACTCGTGCCCCTCATGGGAAGGAAAATTATTGTTAAATATACTAAGATTCAGTCATACATATGTATGACACATGCCAACCGAAGAAAATCGGAGACACAACATAGTTTTTATATAAAATAAAGAACAATAATAATATTAAAGGTAAGAAATTTGACTTATGGCTGATTGCATAAGATTTTGTCTAAAGTATATTACAAATTTTCTGAACAAAGTTCCAGCAAAACCGAATGCACTGGCAAGCGCCTCTCGCCCTCTACAAGAGCTGTCCATCTGTGCCACAAATCTTCCCAATCGAGTGCGTTGAGGAGATCGTTTGCTCCATCCCCGGCCTGAACTCCCCAGATATGCAAGAAATCCACAAACGCAAGAACATTGCAAAGAACCTAAACCGGGTTTCAACTATTTCTCTTGGTCGTAGCGAAGTATGATTTTCTCATCAATCGTCCACTACATTGGATTGGAGGTTAGCTTGATGGGAAGGCCCTTGAGTGGTACTGCCAGTGGAGCCATTTGCACGATCTCGTCTGGGTCACACGAGCTCCACTTGAACCGGGTGACAATGTGGTACAAAAACACGCATTCTTGGACCTTGGCAAGCTCGTAACCAGGGCACATGCGCGTCCCACCACCGAATGAGATGTACGAGTAAGGACCGGGCCCGTGCCAAGGAACCTGTCTGGCTTGAAGCTCTCAGCCTCGGGGAAGAACTTTTCCTTCTTGTTGCTCTGGTTCAAACAGTTGTTTTGACATGGTTTCAGCAGGGATCAGGAGTAAGAAGAAGAAGAAGCTATTGAGATATACACTCTCTATAACATGATTCTAAGTGGTAATAATGCCACTTAATTCATCCAAGTATAAGTTAAAGGTGTGTCTTTTGATCATGTATATATAAATATGATATTATATATAATTATCCTTCAGGTCATCTTTGTCCATCGTAACTTCCACATATCTCTTTCATGGTATAGGAGCCTTGAGGGCTCAAGATCCTGGGGCGATGGCGCTGGCCGAGGAAGAGGCCAGCAAGGATGACGATGAGCCACCGAACGTGGCTGAGAGGTGCCAAGATTTGGCACTGCACTGCACTGAGCACCAAGATAACGGCACTAGCGAGCTGAGCAAGGCGCTAAGGTGTGATTGAGCAGAGACTGGCGCTGGCAGAGGCGCTGAGAGAGGGCTGGCTTGAGGTACCAAGCGGTACTGGAGCGCTGAGTGAGGCGCTGGTGTGAGAGAGCGGCCTAAGGCACTGGCACCGAGCAGAGACTGCGCTAGGGTGCTGAGCAAGGCACGATGGCACTGTGCACTGGCAGAGGCACTGAGAGAGGGCTGGGCAAGCAGAGACTGCGATCAGAGGCGCTGAGCAAGGCGCTAGGGCGTGCGAGGCAGAGGCGCCGACAGAGGTGCCGGGCACTGGCCAGAGGTGAGTGTTGGGTGTAAAGGCACGACGCAGAATGCAAAAGAATGGAGTGTTGGACTGCTGCAAGCAGGCAGAGGTGATGCTAGCTGCTGGGCTGTGAGATGGCTCCATAGCAGAGGGAGAGAGCCGTTAGGGCACTGGCCGAGGAGGCTTGATTGAGGCTGAGACGATGGGAGCTTCAGCCAAGGACAGTGAGAGATCAGAGTTACAATGGACAAAGATAACTCAAAAGATAATTATATATAATATTATAGTTATATATACATAATCAAAAGATACACCTTTAGGTTATACCTAGATCAATAAAATGGCATTATAGATCATGTTATAAAGAGTGTATATCTCAACAAAGCTAAAGATCTTGAAGAGAGAAAAAAAAAAACGAATCTGCCATCCCTGTGGAACTGTGTGGCCACCCATTTCGAAGTCCATGATGGCCTGGCGAAAAACTCCAATGGTGGGTGGCATGAAGCGCATGCCTTCTTGGACCACTCTCCATGTATACTTCATGCATTGGACATTAGCAATCAAAAGTGGCTCTCCAGCCTTCTTGGAAGCAGCAATATCCAAGTGCTCCACAAAGAGGGAGAGAGAGAGTGTGTTAGTCGACAAGGAGCTTTAAAGAGTCAACCTTTCTGGAGCTGTACCCTACTATTGGCGAAGCTGAAGGAAGGGAGCCGGAGGAGCCCGGCTTAGCAGGATGGATTCTCCGTGATGTATTGAGCTGTCATGGGTTCCAATAACCAGCATCAAGATGTTTTGCTTGATCGCCTCGTCGGTCATGCGTCGCCCATCTTGACCAGCAGCACCGACAGGAGATCTTGCTGCTCAGACGGGAGGATGCCTTCCCGCTCTGCAAATCCAGTCGCCGCTGCTCCATCATCCGGTCCAGCTTCGTCATGATCTCCTGGCGGCCAGCCATGCCCTTGGAGAACGCGGTTGCGGGGAAATCGAGCGGGAGCTCGATGAGAGCGTGCAAGACGACGCGGAAGGGATCCAGGAGCTCCTGCTGCTCCTTCTCGTCGGTCAGGCTCAGGAAGAGATCATAGATGACGGCATAGAGCGCCTCCTTGACGGAGTGGTACGCTTTGATCTCGCCACCCGCGATCCAGCTCTCCTCGACGTGCTTCTGGATCATGGCGATTCGTCCCACGTACCGCTGGAGCGCCTCGGGACCCAGGAGCGCAATGAGGATGTGACGGAACGGCCTGAAGAAGAGAGATCGCTCCCCGACGAGCTTCTTGACGGAGCTGGGCCAGGAGCCATGCACGATCTTGCTCTGATTGGTGAAAATGAGCTTCAATCCATCAGTGGAAGTCACCATTACCGTGGGCAAGCCAAACAAATGTGTTTTGAAAACCGGGCCATACTTCCCACGGCTTGGAATGGAGCAAATGTAGCATCTCTCCGACAAAGGGTGGCGTATTTCTTCTAGGTCAACCTCCATACCAAGATGGCCAAGAACACACCAGACAATGACACCAAAATTAGCACTGGATCTAACATGTCCAGCAAATCTCTATATATCTATCTTGAGGCATGAGACTGAGGGATGAGAAAATGTAAGACTGAAAATCGAAGTGGCATCTTAGACATCTCTTTTACTGCTGCTGTCAGCCTCTTAATCTTCAATGCTTTGTGCGCACTGTTGTTTCCATCTCGTTTAAGCATCTTTTGTCCTTGTTTTGTTTTGTTTTGTTTAATTCAATATATAATTGGTAAGGCATATTAATTTAATTGGCTTTGTAATTTATAATACACATATTTCATAGGAGTTGTAACAGTCTCAAACTCCTGTAGGTAAGTCTATTCTCTCAGTTTTATTCAACAATTACTACTAGCCATACAAAAATGAAGAAGTGTTGGATTAAAGTTTATGATCTTTAAATCTAGCAATTTGTTCATGTATAGAGCTCTAAGCTTGCACCTCCATGAAGGGCTTTTTGGTGACAAGCAATCTCTACACTCTTTTAGTATAGCTTCACAAGCACTACTGTTAACAAAATTATAAATAGATTTCTTCCTTATATTTTTATTAAAAAACTATTTTAAAATGTATTAAAAATTGTTATCAATTTTTGAGCAAAAAAAGAATAGAAATAAATAAAGGTCCAAAAATTTCAACAGAAATAAGAGGTAAATGCCAATTAAAGTCTAGATTTCTTGAAACAATGGCCTATCCAAAAAATGCCTAGCCAAAAAGTTTAACAACACAAAGCTCTACAATTAAATTTTGAAAAAGAATAATTTGAAAAATTATCTAAACTCCTTAAAAATTCTGATACGATAGGCTCGATAAAAATAATCCAAATTTGCTATGAAAGCCTTAAAAAAAAAAGTCTAATAATTCTGATGCGGTAATTCTGAATTGGCAAAAATAAGAAACTTCTCAATCAAGGTGAAATTATTGAGCTTCTCATAGTAGTGTAGCTTAGTTGGTTTGCAGATCTATGATCAATATTATATTATGCTAGAATACAGTTTTACAATAATAATATTAAATTTTAGATGGTAACTAAGATTGTTTTCCCCTGATTCAGGCTGCTTGTTGACAAACAGTGAGATAATTACTATCAATTATTAATTGTTTAAGCTCCACTGAAGGTTTATGTCAGGAATATTAATTCGTAGTACAAACACAACGAAATGCATAACTTAAAAACCAAATGATGGCATAAAGATGTGATTAATGCTTAAATAATAAGATTTTAAACAGAACCAAATTAAGCCTCATAGTTAGTAAAACAAATCCTATCCATTAAAAATTAAAAAAAAGTAAAAAACACAATTCACTGATTTGTGATATGGTGTATAGCTTGATATGTCCTGGCTAACATTCCAATGTTCCCTGATCTGGTGTATAGCTTTATATGTCCTGGCTAACATTCCGGCACTACCTGGACGTGTCCCAACAATCGCCTCCTGTTCGACTCGTCAGTGATCTGAGGTCTCGTCGGTCCCAGGTGGATCTTTGGCCAGGATCTTAGGTACCGCAAGGCATGGTAGAAGCGCTACAACTATGCCTTGTCCTCGCCGGCTCCGCATTCGTGGGCTTGGTACCCGCATAAGGTGATCACTGTCCTCTGGCCAAGTGCCCAACCAGCCTGGCATAGTTGTCGATGGCTGCCCAGCATACAAGGAAGTGTGCCATACTTATACGTTTAAGAATCAAAGAAAGAGCTCTAAGTTGATATGAACACGCCAGACTTAGTTCTTGTGCCTGTTCCACTGACTTCTCTTGCGCTGGTGTTGTTGTGAGCTGCCCCCATTGATCTCGTCGTGCCTGGGAGGAGCTACAAACTGGGGCTGGTATCCAGCATCCACGATCACTCCCGGATGGTAAGGGGGAGCGGCGGGGGCGGCGGCGGCGGCGGTCCAGACGCCCTCTACTGGCGCGAACTCCGGAGGAAAGACGAGGCGGAAATCCGGGGGCATTGGGTAGTCGGGAGGCAGCGAGTAGTAGCTCCGGACGCTGCCGTCGAGCATCACGATCTGGTTGACGAGCAGCATTCCCAGGTGGTTAAAATCGCCACCGCCGCCACCATCGCCGCCATCGATTCTAGCGTCGTGTTGCTGCTGCTGCTGCTGCTGCTGCTGTTGCTGCTGATGGTGATGATGCTGGTGTTGGTGGCGGCGATTCTGGTGGCCTCGGAATTTGCCATCCCGGCCGCGCTGGAATCCCGGGCTGTCGCCACCGCCCTTCGACTTCTTGCTGGATTCCTCCCATCTCGACAGCCTGTCCCGCCGCTTGCCGTGATTCCCAGAGGAAGAAAATTTCGATACCTGAAATGACGGTCCTGGCGATGGCGCTGCCGCTGCCGCTGTCGACCTCTCCTCCATGCCCCTGTTTCGTGCCCTAGCTCCGCAATTCAGATTAGCGCTAAGTTAAAGCCTCTAGTCAACTATAGTCAACTTTCGTCAGCTCTAGCCAGCACATCTGTCAACATGGGTCAACCGGTTTTTTTGGATTCTTCATACTTGTCTCGTTCGTGCCCCGAAGGTTCTGTCGCTCTTTCCAAATCATCAAACAGCCTAAAGAATCTTTTTTTGCGAAAGATGTCAGGGAATATCCCTTATCGTTTGGTTGCCTTTGGAATTTCCACTAACTTTATATCCTCACATCTCTGCCAATTCTTTTGGACTAGCCTAGGGTGCTGGAATTATCTCTCAATTTGGAAAGCCATGGAGCAGCAGCAAGAAGATCAAGAGCTTCCAAGTAAATTCCCTTACATTTATGTACTTCACTCTAGCTTTGAGATCTGCAGATGGAAGCTTTGAAACCACTGATGCCAAGAAGGAGGCTCCAATTCCAGGTAAAGATCTGCCTCCAGATCCAGCTTAACAGCTTCTAAATCATATACAATTTTGGTTTGCTTTTCAGTAACTGCAAAACTGGTCATGGATGTACAAGAATGCTCTCAAGATGATGATCAATCTCCCATCGAGGAAGTCCGCCTCACAGTTCCCACCACCGATGACACTTCACTTCCGGCTCTAACTTTCAGGACCTGGACTCTTGGGATCCTCTCCTGCTTGATCCTCTCTTTCATCAACATGTTCTTCTCTTACAGGAGGCAGCAGCTGAGCGTGAGTGGCTTGACAGCACAAATTGTCACTCTTCCACTGGGGAAGCTCATGGCTGCCACGCTTCCCACTCAAAAGATCCTGGTCCCAGGCTTGAATTGGGGCTTTTCTCTGAATCCCGGGCCTTTCAACGTCAAGGAGCATGTGTTAATCACCATCTTTGCAAATGCTGGGGCGGGGGGAGCGTATGCAGTTCATATTGTCACAAGTCTCAAGGCGTTTTACAACAGGCAGGATTTTCCATTCTTTGTTGGACTGCTGGTGACACTCACCACGCAAGTAAGCTCTTCCCTTTTGAAGGCATTCATTGATTCTTGATTTGTTTGTTCACGTGCGATGCTTTTTTGATAAGATTGTGGGCTTCGGTTTTGCCGGAATGTTCAGAAAGTTCCTTGTCGAGCCCGCACACATGTGGTGGCCCCAAAATCTCGTCCAGGTCTCATTATTCAGGCAAGTACCTTGAATTTTTCAAGCATGAAGTTCAATAGTAACACATTTTTCATCCAGGACTTTACACGAGCCAGAAAAGAGGGTCAAAGGTGGTCTGACCAGGATCAATTTCTTTACCATTGTCTTCCTCACCAGCTTTGCATACTATTTGCTCCCGGGTTATCTCTTTGCAACGCTATCCTCTATTTCATGGGTATGCTACATATGGCCAAAGTCCATTATTGCTCACCAATTAGGGTCTGGGTTGGCGGGCTATGGACTTGGAGCCATTGGTCTTGACTGGTCAACAGTAGCGGGATTCCTGGGCAGTCCGCTGGCATCCCCATTTTTTGCTATCGCCAACACTATGGTGGGATTTATCGTCACCCTCTATGTTCTTGCCCCCGTGGCATATTGGGGCTATGACATGTATGGGGCAAAGAAATTCCCCCTTCTCTCCCTCCAGCTGTTTGACTCGGATGGCCAGGTGTACAATCGGACACGTATCACCACCTCGGCCTTTGATCTGGACACGGTGGCATATAACAACTACAGTCGCCTCCACATCAGCACCATCTTTGTCTTCACGTACGGCATTAGCTTTGCCATGCTGACGGCCAGCGTGACGCACGCCATCCTCTTCCACGGAAAGTAAGCTTCGTTTAAAAATTTTCCCGCTTAAAATTCCCGCGCTTTTCCTAAGAGCCCTAAATTTTGGCGCAGGACGATATGGAGGACGCTCCGGGCGATGGAGGACGCGCGCCCCGACATCCATGCCAAGCTGATGAGGAAGTACAAGCGAGTGCCGACGTGGTGGTATGGCTCGCTGCTGGTGATGACGATCGCGCTGTCGGTGATTGCGTGCGAGGTCTACAACAACGATTTGCAGCTCAGATGGTGGGGGGTCCTCTTTTCGGTCGGATTGTCGTTCCTCTTCTGCCTTCCAATCGGTGTCCTGCTGGCCACCACGAATCAGGTTCGTGAAATCCTTCCCCCGATTCTAGGCTGCTGAGGTAAATTTCCCAAATTTCCAGTCTCCGGGCCTCAATGTCATCTCCGAGTACCTCATCGGCTACATTTATCCTAACAAGCCGATCGCTAACGTGCTCTTCAAGACCTATGGCACGATCACGGTCTACCAGACGACGTCCTTGCTCAGTGACTTTAAGATCGGGCACTACATGAAAATCCCGCCAAGGTCCATGTTCATAGCACAGGTAAAAAGCTCCTATCCTTTTACAAAACGAGATTTTACTTGTTCTTCCAGATCGTTGGAACAATGCTGGCATCCATGACGTATCTGGGCACGGCATGGTGGCTGCTGGAGACCGTCCCAAACATTTGCAATCGCCACATCAAAGGGAACGTGTGGACTTGCCCGGGCGACACCATCTTCTACGACGCTTCAGTGATCTGGGGGCTCATTGGTCCACAGCGAATTTTTGGCGACCTTGGTCTCTACAAGTCCCTCAACTGGTGCTTCCTCTTGGGCGCCATAGCTCCAGTAATCCACTGGGTGCTCACCAAAGTCTTCCCCACTGTGGAGTGGCTCAAGTACGTCGTGGTTCCGGTTCTCATCGGCGGCGCCGGCGCCATGCCTTACGCGACGGCCGTGAATTACTGGAGCTGGTTCGTGGTGGGCTTCTTCTTCAATTACTTCATCTTTAGAACGAGGAAGAAATGGTGGCAACGGCACAACTACATCCTCTCGGCAGCTCTCGACGCAGGCGTGGCTTTCATGGGAGTTTTCATCTACGCATTCCTCAGCATCAACAGCAAGAAAGTAACTTGGTGGGGGAATGTGCAGCTCGACGATCAGTGTCCTCTGGCAACTTGTCCGACAGCTCCTGGGATCAAGGTCGATGGCTGCCCAGTCCATTGAAGAACAAAAATCAAGCCGAAAACTGGTAAGATGACCGTGAATGACTGATTACTAAACTAAACAGCCCGCGACTCCAGCAAGAAAAACGATCACATTATTCATGCCGAAGGAGAAAACGAAGGGAGAAACACTCACCTCGGCTATCCGCGGAAAAAAACTAAAGAAAAAAAGAGTTCTCTCCGTCTCATCTCCGTCTCCGTGGTCTCGGTGATCATATTGCTGCTGCTAAAACAGTGAGCGTGAATCCAACCTTTGGTCTGGTGGTTTTGAGGGCCTTGGTGTTGACCTCCGCGTACATCCCAAAGTTGATCAAGGGATTGGGCTCGTACTGGAGCAACGCCGCCAGCATCCCGTGGTTGTCGACCCGGGACTTGATGGTGGTGAAGTTGTCCATCTTGTACGAGGTTCCAAGCATCGCCGTTGTCAACTTTCGGTCGAGCTTGTGGTTGAGATGGCAGGCCCACGCCACCTTCTTGTTCAACGCTTGGGAGCAGTACAAATCCACCGATTTGCCGTTCTTTGGATCGACGAGAAGCGCTCCGGACACGTCCGGGGAAAAGAATCCTAGCCCTGCGAGATAAAAGTTTGCGCAAAGCTTGAAGAAGAACACGAGCGAAAGAGAAACGAAGGTCTGTTACCTGCTGTTGAGCCTATGAGTCGGTTGCTTTGCGGGTCGTAAACCAGCGAGCCTCCAAGCGTGAGCTTGGAAGTTCCAAAGTTGGCAGAGACTTCCATGGAGGGCTTGGCCTTGAAGCCATTCAAGGTGGCCGTCAAGGCTGCTCGATCGTGGAAGTATTGCAAGTGAGTCTTCCCGGAGTTGACAGCTCCTGGAACAGCCGTGGACAAAGAAACCTTGAGGCCTGGAATAACTTCGTCATACGTGGTGTTGGCAGTAATCTGGAAACTCAAAAGTTAGCAAGGCATTGAAGATAGAACAAAAGAAAGAAGAAAAAAGAGGTGAAATAACGATGGGCTATCAAAAGAGTTCTAGCGAAGCAATGGGGCAGAAAGAAAGATTGGAGAGCGAACCTGGCATAAGTTACTGGCGGAGACCTCGGCTTGCATCGCGTCCCTCTTCAAGGAGCAACTCATGACTCCCACCACGGTGCCCTCCAACATGGTAGCAGTGGTGGAAACGGTGGCGCCGTTGGGGGCAAGATACGAGAGCATCAACATATGCCCCGCGCTGAAACCCTTTTGGAGGAGATCGCGCGCCTGCTTGCCGACATCGCTGTAGAGCACCGGCCCCGATCCCTTGCCTCCGGCGCCCATGATCAATCACTCGATGGACCGAGAGAGGGGAGAGATTGAAGAAGCCGAGGCGAGGGCGCGATTAGGGTTCTTCACACCACCGCGCTCGCATTTGCTGGCTTCTTGCATGGAAAAAAACCCAACGAACTGTAAGGCACCTGGGCATGACACGTGTTTCTGGAATTTTGGCTTTGTGGAGCGATCTCGGTGGTTGATTTTAACGGTGAGATTTGCGCTTTAGGGCTAGGGCAAAATCTCTTTTCAGTGCACGAGGCTATGGCGGGAGGGGTTTAAGGCGCGCGCTCGCCTCCATGCGATGTGGATCCGGTATTTTGTTGTGAAGCTTACGCATTCGATCGCCACTGCTGCCAAGGTATGGAACATCAAAATCCTCGCCGATCGCGCCCGGCAATGGCTTAGTGTTCTCGCAGAGCTATGACAAGGGACAAATCAATGAAAAGCAACTAGGCGATAGAATCTGGAAGAACTTGTTTCAGGGCAGGCTCACATTCTTCCACCATGTCAAAGGCGAGCAAATGGCTCCCACCTTCAAGAGCCAGGGAGAGACTCTACTCGTGAGATCGGTACCTCTTCCATCTTCTAGGCAAGACTAGCTCTATTTTCTTGCTACTTTCTTACTCACTCTTCCTGGATTTTGATCAAAGGTGTATCTTCATCGGTGACGTTGTCGTCTTTAAAGATCCTCAGGATACCGCGCAAGCTCTTGTGCGCAGAGTGGCGGCCCTGGAGGGCGATGAGCTTGTTTCTACCGATGAGAAGGACGAGCCTTTCACTCTCGAGGAAGGGCAGTGCTGGGTGGTCTCTGATAACGAGGCCTTGAGTTCAAAGGTAGCTCTCTCTCTTTTGTTGTTACTAGCTGAGAACTCTACAATGGTGACCAGGAAGCTTACGATAGTAGAACTTTCGGACCATTGCCAATGAAGAACATCTTCGGCCGAGCAATCTACTGCAGCCACTCCGCTGTTGATCACGGTCACGTTCTTAACAGGTAGATGGTTCCATGTCTCTTTTCTTTTGTCACTCTCAAGTTTCTTGTATAGCTCCGAAGCAATGCACAAAGATACTCCTGTTGTTGCCGTGGAGCTTGACCTGGAGGAGCTAAGGAAGCAAGCTTGAAGGCTTGATGAAGGAACCGAGAAATCAAAGGTGGTAATAAGACAGCAAGTCCTCATCAGTTTCTCGGGTCAGTTTCGTTTTACAAAAACAGCCTTGCACTGCGTGCTCCAAAGCTTTTCTCTGGGGCCAACGTTGTACTTGTTTACTCTGCTTCAATGCCTACGCCGTTTGTAGCGATGACGCTCACTCGAGTGATGTCGTTCTCTCCGGTCACTTTGGTAGCCTGCATCTCGACGTCCCCTCTCGGGCTCCCGGCAGTGTTTCCGTTTGATCCGCTTGTGTTTTCTCGTCTCATACTTCCCCGTCTCACGCTGCTGAAAGCTCCTCTTGCGTTTTCTCGAGTGCTGCTGATGATGATCCGTCTCATACTCCTGGACTTTCTCGATTCATCAGTGTCGTACATTCTCGTCTCATACCTTGTCAAGTGATCCATCTCAGTGTTCGTCCCATACCTTTTCAAATAACCCGTCGGCTGGTCATAGCGCTTTATGGTTCCATGTCTCCTCGAACTCGATGGCTGCCTTGTATCCATTTCAGGATCTGTGCTTTCGACTATGCCCTTCCCTCTCGAGCTTGATCCGGATTCTATATGTAGCCACCTCTCGCCTTTGCTCGACTTCACAGAGAGCTTGAGCTTCGAGTAGAAATCCCAATCGCGGCTATCCTCCGTGATCAAGGGCTGTCCTATCGGGTTGCTTCGCACGAAGTCTCGAACGTCTGGGACATCAATCAGCTTCGTCAAGTATCCCTGGAGTGCGGGTAGAAAATCGTCTGCGGAGGTGGTGGTTTCCATAGCCGAGTATGGAAGAGCCAGCACCGCTGTATGGTCCTGGATGGCCACAGTCCATTACTGCATGAAAGTATGAAAAGAAAGAGAAACTTACGGGGTTTCGCAGTACTTTGTGTGGACTGTCATCGATGAGAAGCGTGTTCCAGGGTCCATACTCGCCTTTGTCCCAGGGAACGTCCGGCTTAGAACTCTCCCACACTTTTTTCAGCTCCTTGAGGAAGAGGGGCTTGAACTTGTTGTCGAGACATTTCACTCCAGTATCAGTGCACCATTTCTGGCTCTGTTACAAGAAAAAGAGAGCGAAAAAGACTAAATGATCGTGAACTTCCCGACGAAGCGAACCATACCCAGATGAACGCAAGCAATTTTTTGGATTCCCCTAGTATCAAGTTTACCATTCCCATTACATTGTGCCTAAAAAGAAATTCTTAGAACTAAGAAAGAATGGTGTGTTAAGTTTAGAGCTTACTCTTTGGCAGAGGACCAAACAGCGACGTGAAAATGCCGCAAGCAGAACTGGAGAAACTCCTCGCAATGGGGCCTCCTATACACTGGGAGCGCATTGTCACACAAGAAACAACCAAGGGTTTGAAGACTCACCAAGAAATCGCCCCACCACGGCATCGTGCAATCGCGGAGGCCGATCCTCCTTCATGAAATAGGTGTCGACGAGCAGGCCATTGACGTCGAGAATCAGCAGCTTCTTCTTCCCCGCGCCGTTACCGCTGGCGCTGCCGCCATCGCCATCGCCTTCTCGATCCATTGCCTCCAGCCCTAAAATAAGAAGAAATTTAGGGTTTATAAAGAAGTGAAACGATGGACGAGGGGAGCGAGGGCGACGACGCATTGCCCGCGGCCTCGCTCCTCGCTACCGACGTGGAGATCGAAGGTACGAAGAATGCGCCGGCATCGCTGCCCCCGCGCAAGCGCCATCTCATCGGCCTGAAGAACAACGGGATTAGCAACAGCAGCGCTCCAATTGCGACTGGAATTCTTCCTCCTCCTCCTCCTCTCTCGCCCTCCCGGATTTGCCCCGATGGTCTCGTGGTTTTTCTCTCGGAGGGCGCGCTCCTGGAAGCCATGGAGAAGAAGGATCCCCTCGAGGCTTGCGTGAGGTGTGGAGACAGGGAAGGCAGCGGTGCCTGGCGGCGAGTGAAAGATGGAGGGATTTATCAGTTCTTGTGTAGAGCGTGCACGCTTCTCTACATGGGATGCCCCCACTGCTTGGTGGTCTTCCAAGAAAATGCCGGCAGTGGAGAAGATTGGATCGCTTGCTGCCGCTGCCAAAGATCCGTGCATGCCCGCTGTGAGACGGAGGCGAATCCAGCATCGCTGCCGCTGGAGCCGCCAACTTTCGTTTGCTGCGAGTGTAGGAGGGGTGAAGAACAGCCGAGTGTAAAGAAGCCGCGGGCGATTGATATGATCCAGGGGCACCAAGAACAGGAGCTCGAAAGAAGTCCCGAGGATGTTCTTGCCGCTGCTCGAGACGCGGCGGCGCAGGCTCTCAAGGCGGCCGTCACTGCCAAGGCTGCTGCCGCTGCCAAGGCCGCGGCTGCCGTCAAGGCCGCCATGCTCGCTAGGAACGCTCTCAACAACGCAGCGCTCGCGGCAAAAGAGGATCTTTTGATCGCCAAGAGCTTGGGCGAGTGTCCGGATGATCCAGAGGAAGGAATGGAAGCTCCAGTTCTTCCTCCTCCAGCAGAGAAAGCCAAGACGGCCGAAGAGATCGACGAGGATTTTGCTCGTCAGCTTCACAGGGAGATGAACAGCTCTACGAGGAACGCTCAACGAAAGATCTAAAGAACAGCTCTCCAGATTTTCCATTCTTTGCGACTCGCGCGAAAGTTTTGGCTCCACGCATGAAAATCATCTCAGGTACAAGGCTTTTTTCCTTCATCGCTCTGATGTTCTTGGTTTTCTTTGCGTGACACAGGTCATTCGATCGATCATCACAATTGTCTATACACACACGAAAAGAATCAAGGAGATCGTTCTTTGTATAAGATTTTTTTGTAAAGATATTTGCCGCGCCTTTGTGGAGAGATTTTAGGGCTAGGTTTTAATGTTTAAGGTATGCAGCGGGATCATTGGCATTGGCGTGAGGAAGAGAGCTGGATCGATCGGCTCTGGAGCCGGTCTTCTCGCAATCTCGTGTCGTTGGATCAATGGAGCTGCCGGCAGTCGATTCAATAGCGATGACGGCGGCAAGAGGTACAGCGTCATCAAGATCGACAAGAATGGGGTTTGGGAGACGTTATCGCTCAGCTTGACTGAATTGGTGAGTTTAGATATAGTTTTTTCAATGGAGAGAATTAAAAATGTTGCTGCTTTAGGGGATCCATCCGAGAGATATGGATGTGATCACTGGGAATTCTTTCATTCCAAGTCGAGCGACGCTCGCATTGCGGTATGACAAGGTAAAGCTATGAGTGTTTGTTTTTCTTTTGTGATATAAAACTTTGTGTAGGTGTTGGTGAGGATGGAAAACGTCAGAGCCCTTGTTTCCAGAGATTTTTGTCTGCTCTTTGATGCACACAGGAGGTTTTGTATCCTTTTTTTCCTTCATATTCGGTTGATGTTTGTTCTTGTGTTTACATACTTTTGTTTTGTTTTGTAGACGCCAGCCGCGAGAAGCTGTCGTTCCAACTAAGAAAGTGGAAACAGACGTGACACACAAGTTAGGGACAGTTTTTTTTTTTGAGAATTTCACACTGTTTTTGCTAATGCAAACGTTCTCAGAGCAGCTAGGGATGCTTTTGCAACTTCACTGGCTAGGTATGCGAGGGATACGCCAAACTCTCATATGGACCAAATGCCTTTCCACCTCCGGATGATGGAATGCCTGTTTGAAGAAACTAGCAACTTTTTCAACCAGAAAGTTGAAAGGTAAAGGCCAGGCTCGCAGCTTTCTACTTGACCACTTTTACAAGATTGACAGTGGTTGCGGAACGGGCACTCGAGGATTTAACCCTTGGCGTTAGTACTGGTCGGTATGTACAGCCGCGACATTATGTTATTTTCTTTCGTTTTCTCGTTTTAATGCGTTTGTATACAGGTTGCAGAGACTGCTGCCACTGAAACGATCGCTGACAGAAGTGGAACATGACATCAGGGATACGCACGAAGTTATGGACCAGGTTATTCTCTTCTTTGAAAAGTCCTAGAAACGTTATTATGCGCGTTTTTGGAAATTTTCCAGGTTTTGAACAGTGAGGAAATGCTTCGGTCATTCTGCCTGGAAGTCCCTGCAAGGTCATTTATGTCTTCTTTTTCGTAGATGCTGCTTTCTTCTGATTTTTTCGTTTCCGGCAGTTGTGTAGATGTTGACTCTGAGAAAGCAAAGGCCAAGGTTCGCCAACTAGCTGCAGACATGCTATTTACATACTTGAGAGAGGTGAGTCTGTGGTAGATTATACATTCGTACCTAAGTACTGTTTTTGAGGCTAGATTGACGACGCTGGCGCTGTTCTGGAAGAGTTGAGGAAGGAAATGGATGCGGCTCAAGAGGTCTTTGACTGGGTTTTCTCCGTTTTTTAAGTTTTGTCTTTGTCGCTATGGCAGGTTTGGGAGCTAGGCCTGGATGCTACACGAAACCGTATTATCACTACCAACCTATACATTAGTTTTGCCACACTGTCATTCAGTCTGTAAGATTATGGCATTATTTTTTTCTTTACAAGCTCCTGGTCGTTGATACATGGTGCTGGTTTTGCAGGGCAACTTTACCTGGCAGCTTTTTTGGCATGAACGTCACCAAGTACGCAGCATATAAGTCTTCTCTTTCGGAATGCAAAGTTTTAATTCTCTCTATTCTATTCCAGTGGCTGGGAGAACGATCTCAATATGTTCCGGCTGATAGCAGGAACAACCCTGTGTACAGCAACAATCCTTGGCGTAGCGCTGATAGTTGGATTCCGAGTTTGGCCCCGTTTTGTGGACAGACGCCGTGCACAGGTTATACTTAACTCTTGGTAAAATAACGAAGCTCAAATCGATGGTGACAGGAACATGCGGCACTCCTTGATCTACTTCAGCATATCGATGACATTGAAGAGATTTTCAGGGACATTGAGCTAAAAGGTATCAACTTCTGCGCTAATTAGCACACACTAGTAACAGTGGGACTTTGTTCTTTTAGCTGGAGGCCGCAACATTTCCAAAGAGCAATTCCATCAAATTCTCCGGAGCCATCCTTCCTCGCGTTTCATGCGACAGGTTTGGGAATTATCATATCCTTGGGAACGTTTGGGCTTACATAATTCTTCGCTGGCATGCACAGAGGGAGATCGATTTTTTATTCCGCATGTTCGACAGGAATCAGGACAGCTACCTCGAGGCAAGTCAAAAGTCAAGTTTGATGTGAGATGAAATGTGCTTTTTGCTACAGGCCTCTGAGAGGAAGTTTACGTCGCAAAGGATGCCAAAGGCTGGCTAGTCAGTCACGACATAAATAACGTTTACACCTCAAACTTCGACGAGACCGAGAAAACTGAAAGACATAACGTGGACACGATCAAAACGCGAAGAGTGGTGGAAACACGAAGTGGTCGGCCGCCAGGGAAAGAGAATAAAGAGGGACGCCGAGTCAAAAAAACGGCGGTGGATCTTCGCTGCCTACCCTTCCTTTTTCGCGTAAGTGGGAACAGCAGCGCTACGTGACAGGGATTCTTATCGTCAAAAGCATTGAGTATGTGGTAACGACGTTTTGCAAAAGGAGATTCAGCATCCACGTGATTTATTTAGGCGAAGACAACGTTCCTTGCGTTGAGGCATCCTTGTCTTTGGTCGTTCGTACGTACGTACATAGAATGTTCATATTATCAGGAGAATATATTTTGGGAAAGGAATATATTTTGGCATTTACGCCTGAGAGGATTGACCCTTGACCAAGCGACAGCGCCGGGTCAATTATGGTGGACTGTTTGTTCGAGTCGGGCTTGGATTGTATCGGCCAGCCACGCTACAGTATGTCAACAGTTAAATTGACTAGATGTCAAAGACAGTCAACAGCCTGCAGCATGGAATATACTCCGGAGTTGGTGAGAACTGTGAGTGCGCAGCCATTGTTGTTTTAGTTTGATAAGAATCGTTTCTCTAGTGGAATTCCCTGGAGTCCACGTCACTGTCCAGATCACCGCAATTCCTGCATGGCACTGCCACGCGGCCATAATTGAGTGACGTGTTTGGAACACGTGTGGTTGACCGAGGGGCTCGGCTTGTAAATTTTAAAAAGGCTTGCAAGCGGGCAGGCCGTGTCTTCCCTAGAGACGCGCTCAAGAGAGAGCGGCGGGCATCTCTTATCCTCTCCTCCTCCCTCCCTCCTCCATTGAGCGGCATCTCCTCCCTGATCGATCGATCGCGGCCAGGCGCGGCGGGCGAGCAGGAGAGATCTTGCGCCACAGCACTTGGATTCTTGGAGCCTGATCAGGTGGGAAATATTTCGCGAAATCGCGAGGTATTTCGATCGCCGTTCTTCGAGAACGAGCGCAGTTCCCCCGGGGTGCCACAGATTTACGCGAGAATGACAGGGATTTGAGCGCCAGGGCAGCGATCTGGGGAAATCGTCGTTCTTGAAATACCATGGCGCACTCTGGTAAGTTCGAGCACATCGATGCGTGGGGGAACAACAGCCGGCGCGGCAGCCTGCGCAGTAGCAGCGTCCGCAACTGGGGGATCGGCCCCGAGAGCGTCTTCAGCCGATCTTCCACCTCGCGGACGGTTCCCGCGGCGAACGACGATGAGGAGGCTCTCCGGTGGGCCGCGCTGGAGAAGCTGCCCACGTATGATCGGCTGCGCACCACGATCCTCAAGAACCTCCAGGGCAGCCGGGTTGTCCACCAGGAAATCGATGTGCGGAATTTGGGGCCGCTGGAGCGCCAGATCCTCATGGACAATCTCATCCAGGCCACCGAGGAAGACAATGAGAAGTTCCTCAAGAAGCTCCGCAATCGAATCGACAGGTTAGAGCCATCCGGCTACTCACTCTTGCGCTTGATTGCTCAAGGCGATCTTCTTGGATGGCAGAGTTGGGATCGAGCTGCCCACCACCGAGGTGCGCTTCGAGAATGTGACGATCAATGCGGAATGCATGGTGGGAGGAAGAGCGCTGCCCACACTCTGGAACGCTGTCAGGAACACGGCAGAGGTACCAAAGATTCATAGTTTTTTCACTTGAGTTTTGATTCATGGGGGATTCGTTGATTGCCCAGATGCTCCTCGGTGTCGTGGGAATCTCTACTGGAAAAAGCACCACTCTTACAATCCTCAAGGATGTGAGTGGAATCATCAAGCCTGGAAGGTACGATTCCAAAAGCAGAGAAAACAGGGACTGAAACATCTCATTGGCGCTGGCAGAATGACGCTCTTGCTTGGTCCTCCGAGCTCAGGAAAAACGACATTGCTACTTGCATTGGCTGGAAAATTGGACCCAACTCTCAAGGTAGATGACATTTCCTCCTAGGGCTCTTGGCTTTTTTTCTGATGCTCTCGTGCAGACGAGGGGACAAGTCACATACAATGGCTACGAGCTTGACGAGTTCGTTCCGCAAAAGACGTCGGCTTATATCAGCCAGCACGATCTACACGTCGGTGAGATGACTGTTCGCGAGACACTGGAGTTCTCAGCAAGATGTCAAGGAGTCGGTACTCGATATGGTGAGCTAAAACTTTTGGTGCCTTTTAGGAATGTGTCTAATCCTAGAGCTTGTTCTGCGTTCCTAGAGTTATTAGCGGAGCTTGCGAGACGAGAAAAGGAAGCGGGGATTCTTCCCGATGCCCACATTGATCTCTACATGAAGGTAAAGTCGGAACGGCGTTTTCTTCACTGTTTTTTTTTTTTTTGCTGAAGCGGACTTTTCTTCTTATCTTTTTGCTGTAGGCCACAGCCACTGAAGGTGTCCAGAATGCCATTATCACTGACTACACTTTGAAGGTTAGCTTTCTGGACAAGAAAATTCGTTATCTTTGGATGAGCTAATCGCTCTTTTCCATATTTGCAGATTCTTGGCCTTGATGTCTGTGCGGACACGATGGTGGGAGACGACATGAGACGTGGAATTTCCGGAGGGCAGAAAAAGCGAGTCACCACAGGTATGCGAGAAAGAAAAGCCGCTCTAGAATTTGTTTATAATTTGTTTATCTTTACCTTTGCCAGGAGAAATGATAGTTGGGCCTACGAAGACTTTGTTCATGGACGAGATCTCAACAGGCCTTGACAGCTCCACCACCTTCCAGATCGTGAAATGCCTCCAGCAATTTGCTCACGTTATCGAAGGGACCGTGTTCATGTCACTCCTCCAACCAGCGCCCGAAACTTTCAATCTCTTCGACGACATCATTCTCCTTTCAGAGGGTCAGATTGTGTATCAAGGCCCGAGGAAGTACGTAATGGAGTTTTTCGAGAGCTGTGGGTTCAGGTGTCCCGATCGGAAAGGCATTGCGGACTTTCTGCAGGAGGTGAGTGCGAAATTTGATCTTTATTCTGGCTTTGACTTATTCCGTGAGTTTTTTGCTGTGCTGTTTGATCAGGTAACTTCTCGCAAAGACCAGCAGCAATACTGGGCTGATAGTCGTCGACCATACAAATACATTTCCGTTAAAGAATTCACTGAAAGATTCAAACAATTTCACGTTGGACAGCAGTTGACCGCGGAACTCAAGCATCCATACCACAAGTCCAGCAGCCACAAAGCAGCTCTAGTCTTCAAAAGATACTCTGTGAGCAACCTGGAACTTTTCAAAGCAGGATTTGCTAAAGAGTGGTTGCTGGTGAAGCGAAATTCTTTCGTCTACGTCTTTAAATCCGTGCAGGTATGAATTTCCTTTGGTTTCGTTTTTGTAATCTGGTGTTATGCTTTGTTATAGATTGTTATTATGGCTTTCGTTGCCATGACCGTTTTCTTGCGAACGAGAATGCATCAAAGAAATCTCAACGACGCAAATGCTTACCTGGGGGCCTTATTTTTCTCGCTCATCACCATCATGTTTAACGGATTCTCTGAGGTTTCAATCACTATCACTCGCCTTCCCGTGTTTTTCAAACAGCGAGACTTGCTCTTTCATCCGGCATGGGCTTACACGCTACCAACTTATGCGCTGAGCCTTCCATTTGCAGTGATTGAGTCCTTCATATGGACTGCCATGACTTATTATGTCGAGGGGCTCGCACCCGAGGCCGGACGGTAAGTCTTCTACAAGCTTTTCTCATGCAGGTGAATGAAGTTTTTATCTCGTAGATTTTTCAAGCACTTTCTAGTGCTCCTGCTTGTGCATCAAATGGCATCGTCACTTTTCCGCTGCATTGCGGGTTTGTGCCGGACTATGATCATCTCGAACACCGGAGGAGCCTTTTCGCTACTTGTCGTGTTCGTGCTTGGAGGATTCATTATATCAAAAGGTACTTGGCTGCTACAAACTCCAGCTAACCTCAACGAGCTTCTCTTACAAAATTTCAGATAGAATTCCGTCGTGGTGGATATGGGGTTACTGGATTTCTCCTCTAACATATGCAGACAGTGCAATCAGTATCAACGAGCTGCTAGCGCCTCGCTGGCGACAGGTGCGCGACGTTATTTGAGATTATAGGAAATCCAACGTCTTTTTTTTTTTTTTCTTGTACAGCCCGTGGTGAACTCAACGCTTACGCTGGGTGTCAAAGCTCTTCGAGACAGATCGTTTCAGTATAGAGGCTATTGGTTCTGGATTGGTGTCGCGGCTTTAGTTGGTTTTGTTACACTTTTCAACGTTATCTATACGCTGGCTTTGACATTCTTGAAACGTCAGTATACCACATTATTTGAAGCAAATTGGAGCTAACAGAACCGTCTTTATGAACAGCGCTCGGAAAGCCTCAGGCTGTTATCTCCGAGGAATCTATGGCAGAGATCCAAGCCAGCCAGCAAGGTATTGAATATGATCCGTACGCGAAATCCCGAGAACGTTCAAACAGGAGATCTTTCCCGCGCTCACTGTCTTCTACTGACGCGAACAACTTGGGCGGTTTGTATACTTGCTATCTGCGAGCTTCCAACTTGATGGTTTAATGGTTTTTCTTTCCTTCAGGTGTTCAGATGCAGAGAATCTCAATGGGGAGAGAAGACATGAATCTGGCAACCGTAGAGGGAGTTGCTCCAAAGCGGGGAATGATTCTACCTTTCACACCTTTGTCAATTTCGTTCAATGATATAAGCTACTTTGTTGACATGCCAGCGGTACGTGTTCATCTGGTTTCTGGTATAATGTTCTTTGACATGTTTCTCTTGACATCAGGAAATGAAGGAGCAGGGAGTTACGGAGCCGCGGCTTCAGCTGTTAAACAATGTGACTGGAGCTTTCCGTCCAGGGGTGCTGACTTCACTCATGGGTGTCAGTGGTGCTGGAAAAACAACACTGATGGACGTCCTGGCGGGAAGAAAGACTGGCGGCTACATCGAAGGCGATATCAGAATTTCTGGCTATCCCAAAAAGCAAGAAACTTTCGCGAGGATTTCAGGCTACTGTGAACAAAACGACATTCACTCGCCACAAGTGACCATTCGGGAGTCTCTCATATTTTCGGCGTGGCTGCGACTATCTAAAGACGTTGACGCCGACAGCAAAATGGTGAACGACTGCTTTACGCCGAATCTATCTTGATATGTTTTCGTTGCAGCAATTCGTCGACGAAGTTATGGAGCTGGTGGAATTAGAGAGCCTCGGGGACGCAATAGTTGGCCTTCCTGGAGTGACTGGACTATCCACTGAGCAACGCAAGCGTCTCACAATAGCCGTGGAGCTCGTAGCAAATCCTTCCATCATCTTTATGGACGAGCCAACGTCCGGGTTGGACGCAAGAGCTGCCGCAATCGTGATGAGAACGGTGAGGAACACAGTCGACACTGGAAGAACCGTCGTGTGTACCATCCACCAGCCGAGCATTGACATCTTCGAGGCCTTCGACGAGCTTCTCTTGTTGAAAAGAGGAGGGCAGGTTGTCTACGCTGGGCCGCTAGGCAGGAATTCCCAAAAGCTGATCGACTACTTCCAAGCGATCCCGGGAGTCCCGAAGATCAAAGACGGCTATAACCCCGCAACATGGATGCTTGAGGTGAGCTCAACGAGCGTGGAACAGAAAATGAACGTGGACTTTGCAAACATCTACTTGAACTCGTCACTCTACCAGTGAGTTTTCTAGTTTCTCTCTTACCTTGGCATGATCTTCTTTTTCTTACAGACGAAACAAGGCTCTTGTGAAGGAGCTGAGTGTCCCAGCTCCTGACAGGCGAGACCTCCACTTCTCAACGCAGTACTCTCAATCCTTTTACGGTCAGCTCAAGTCGTGCTTGTGGAAGCAAAACTGGACATACTGGAGGAGTCCCGATTACAACTGCGTCCGGTTCTTGTTCACAATCATGTCAGCGCTCTTGTTTGGATCGATCTTTTGGAACGTTGGACCAAAGAGGTAGAACATCTCTACTCATTTCCTCATGTTAACGCCGTTTTTGGAAACTCTACAGGAGTAGACAACAAGATCTCTTTAACGTGGCTGGTGCAATGTATGGTGCTACCATGTTTTTGGGGGTCAACAACTGCTCCACAGTCCAACCAGTTGTCGCCACCGAGAGAACTGTGTTTTACAGGGAGCGTGCTGCTGGAATGTACTCGGCCCTTCCTTATGCTCTAGCTCAAGTAAGTTTCTGCACTCCACACTATGTTTCATTCATTCACACTAAACTCTTGATCAGGTTCTTATCGAGATACCATACATTTTCCTGCAAACGATCTTCTACGCCGGCATCACGTACTCGATGATCAACTTCGAGTGGAGCGCTGCCAAGTTCATGTGGTACTTCTTCGTCATGTTCTTCACTTTCATGTACTTCACGTACTACGGCATGATGGCCGTGGCGATCACCCCAAACCACCAGGTCGCTGCCATCATGGCCTCTTCCTTCTACTCGCTCTTCAATCTCTTCTCGGGCTTTATGATTCCCAAGCCGGTAAGCTGCATCCATTCTTTTGCTTTCGTTTGTTTCCTCACAACGTTCCATTCCATTGCAGAGAATTCCAAAGTGGTGGATCTGGTACTATTGGATCTGTCCGGTTGCGTGGACAGTGTATGGCCTGATCGCGTCCCAATATGGAGACGATCTCACGCCTCTCACCACACCCGATGGCCGAGGCACGACCGTCAAGGCGTTTGTGGAGAGCTACTTTGGTTACGACCACGACTTTTTGGGTGCCGTCGGGGGTGTCTTGGTCGGTTTCTCGGTCTTCTTCGCCTTCATGTTCGCCTACTGTATCAAGTACCTCAACTTCCAACTGAGGTAGCTCTTCTTTTCCAATGAGCTTTGGGCTCAGCCAAGCAAAAGTTTGTGAGCTCATTACTAGGATGATACACTTTTGTAACATATGTATAAAAGATCAACAAAGCTTGAGAATTTCTTCATACAAGTTGAAACTTAGACCCGAGTTTTCAGGCTTTAAATTCATTATTTAAATACTACAAAAGTGTGAAAAATTTATAATTATTTATTACAACTATAGCAATCAATTACTCATCATCGAATGGATCAGGGACATACAATTTGCCTTGCTTCTCCACACATTGTCCAATGTTCCAGCGATGGGTAACTTTGGTAAAATCCGGGCAAGAAGGAAAGGGGCTACATCTGCCAAGAAGTGGTCATCCTTTGACCCCTCAAACTTTGGAGCCACCACCACGCTCTCTTGATGACCTTGGTAGAAGTCAATAATGTCATCCAGTGCCACCACCCGCTTGAAATCCCGAAACCTTACATGGTCAAGATTCTTGACTTTCGTCCCGTCCTTTAGAACAACGCAATTGCCATAATGTAGCCTCCTCGACACAAGCCTCCCAGTAGGGTCTAGATGGTCAACCACGAGGTTGACATACTTCTCCTCGGCGGCACTAAACACCACGATATCGTACACATTTGAAACCTTCCCCAGAAATTCATCTACACCTAATCTCTTCATGATGTGGAGTGGTGCATCATCGTCAAATTCCATGCTGAAATCTTCAGAAGAGATGAGATCCTTATGAGCGTATACCAGTGGATTGTCTAAATCGAGAATGACATGATACCCTAAAAAATGAAAGAAAACCTAAAACTTGAAGGATGGTTTCGGATCATTCAAATTAACAAGGAAAAAAAAAGGAATCTAAGTTGGGGCCAAAAGTAATTGCATTCATTTATAAGTAGGGATTAATAGTGCTAGGATTCCATTGTGCTGTGCTCATCCATAGCTTACATTTTCTACACAATGACCATGAAAAAATCACACCCAAGTTCAACCACTGTGATTTGGTATATGTCAATGCAGACTGAGATCTTTGGAACAAGATCCTTAAGAGTACATATGACCTTAGAAGATCATTTGGATCACTTTCAACCAGAATTTGGATATGTACAGGTCTTTGGTGAACTTTTCAACAGGGCAAAATAAGCCCAAGCCTCACAGCCACACTGGATCACCTAATGCCGGAGGATGGGGACGCTGCCAAGGAAGATCCCCTTTACATTGAGAGCCCACAGCTTTGCAACACCCCATGAACACCAATAGGAGCACGTGCCCACCTCAAACAACAAGTGAGACTTCAAAAAGGACATCACTCATCCAACATTTGATGCCGGAGGATAAGATGCTTAGAAGACTGATTGCTTCTGAGTTCCTTTATGTCTGTTGTTTTGTGCCTATGTGAAGCTATTGACAAAAAATGTGATGATCCATATGAACCTCTTCACAGGATCATGGGGAGAGAGAGAGAGAGAGAGAGAGAGTGTGTCTTTGCCATGACATCCAGCGAAGTAGCAAGAGGAGTGATCGCGGTGCCTCCTGCAGGCATCTCCACGCTAGGCCATCGCCAAATCGCGACTCTTCTGCGCCAATGTGGTGATTCCAAGTCCCTTCCGCGAGGGAAGCTCTTGCACCGCCGCCTGGCCGCCACCCTCGACCTACGCCACCACCCCTTGTTCAGCAATCTCCTCATCCTCATGTATGGGACCAGCCTCCCGGACGCATGGTCCGTCTTCCACGATCTCGTCCACAAGAACGCCTTCTCCTGTAACATCATGATCTCGACGCTCTGCGCAAACGGCGAGAGCGCGCAAGCGATTCATCTCTTCCTCGCCCTCGCCAGCGATTCAGTCGTCCGCCCCACCCACGTCTCGTTCGTCGCCGCGCTCGCCGCCTGCGCCAATTGCCGCGATCTCCAGTCGGGCATCCGGATCCACGCCCAGATCGTCGCCGCGCCACCCGCGATCGCGAGCAATCCAGTCGTGTGCTGCGCCCTCTTAACCATGTATCGGAAATGCGGCAGCCTGGCAGACGCGCGGAAGGTCTTCGATGACATGCCTCGCAAGACGATAGTCGCCTGGAGTGCGATGCTGGCTGCTTACACCAGAAATCCCGATCAGGGCGGGCTCCCCGCTGCGATCGAGCTCTATCGCCAGCTCCGGGATGCCGGCATTGGAACACTGCGATTGCCGCAAATGCCCATAATGGGCAGTTTAGAGCGGCGATTGCGCTGCAGTGGAAGTTGGATCTGGAAGGGATCGGGCCTGATATGGTGACGCTGACTGAGATCCTGGCAGCGTGTTCTTGGAAGCAGGATAAAGCACAGGGTATAAAGATCCACGAGCGTACTTGCTCGTGTGGCTGGGAGCGTAATGTTGTCGCTGGAACCTCTATCGTCAAAGTGTGGCAGAATCAAGGAAGCAAAGCGTGTTTTTTGTCAAATGCACGTACGCGATGTTGTGACTTGGAACGCTATGATCTCCGCGCTTGCCCAGACCGGGCATTGCAGAGAGGCGATCAATCTCTACAAGAAGATGGGCGTTCAAAGGAATTCGAGCAGTTTCATGAGCGCCCTCGGTGCTTGTGCATTTCTAGGATCTCTGCAAGACGGCAAAAAAATCCATGCCGAGGTCATTGCGAGATTTGCCAGCTTGTCTCATCGATTTCTCGAGACTGGAGTGGGTAATGCGATGATCAACATGTATGAAAAATGGCAGCAAGCAGTCGAAGCAAAGAAAGTTTTTGATTCATTAAAATTTAGAAATGTGATCACTTGGAACGCTACTATTGCAGCATTTGCCCAAAACGGGTATTTCACAGAAGCCCTTGACTTGTACCATTGTATGGTTAAGAAATACTCGTCCGTGCGTCCAGACAATGTGACATACGTGAACGCTCTCCACGCTTGCGCGGGACTGGGATGGATCCCAGGGCAGGGATCTTCACTCGCGAATCGCCGCGAGCGAGTGGAGCAGCGACGCAGTGGTGATGAACAGCGTGATGAGCATGTTTGTGCGGTGCGGCAGCCCAGGCGAGGCCAAGCGCGTCTTCCTGGGTCTGAAGAACCGCTCCGCAGTGTCGTGGACGATCGCGATCGCTGCCACTGCACAGCAAGCGAGCAGCGGCGAGGCCGTGGAGCTGTTCTTGGGGATGGTCCACCCGGATTCCTACGCATTCGCAGGGATTCTCTTCGCATGTAGCCATGGAGGGCTTCTCGACACCGGATGGAGCTGCTTCACATCGATGCGGCAGGATTTTGGCGTGGATCCGGGAGCCGAGCACTTAGATCTTCTGGGTCGTGCGGGGCGATCGAATCAAGCCAAAGAGCTCCTCCTCGCCATGCCCTTCTCTCTGGATGATATTTCTTGGACGGCTTCCGTGTCTATTAGGTGATCACTGTGGCGCGGCTCGAGATTCACGAATGGCGGCAGTGGCGTCTAGGATCGCTGTAGTGAAGGGACTGGCGGATGCATGGTGCCCGGTGAGTACCGCAGGGATTCAGATCCACGGGAGTGCGTGGAGATCGAAGAAATTCCTGTGATCGATCTGTTCGATGTGGAGAAGTGCTCCCCTGCTCGGATATTGGCGATTGATTCCATCCGGAGCGCGTCTAGAGACTGGGGCTTCTTCCAGGTACACGAGATCGCTCACCATTGATTGAAATTCCACTGCGTTCTTGTAGATTATCGGCCATGGATTTCCAGAACAACTCATGGCGAACATGATGGAGCTCGTCCACGACTTCTTCCGCCTTCCCATCGAGGATAGGTCCGTGTACTACGCCGAGGATAGCTCCTCAAAGTTTCGGATGGGGACGAGTTTTATCCCGTCCAAGGAGACGCGACGAATGTGGCAAGACTACCTCCACCAGGCGTGCTATCCTCCCTGCGAGATCGCCCAGCTCCCGACTAAGCCTCCATCCTACGTGAAGATCTGGACCGCTTACGCAGAAGCCATGAACCGGTTAGCGAAAAGAGTGCTTGGATTGTTCTCGGAGTCACTGGGACTGGAAAGTGGTGCTCTGGAGGAAGCTTTTGGAGGAGAGAGGCATGCGATGAGGATGAACTACTATCCACCTTGTCCGGAGCCGGAGCTTACAATCGGACTGGACGCTCACGCGGATCCAAACGGTTTCACTATACTCCAGCAGGACACCAGGGTGAAAGATGGCCTCCAGATTCTACACTGTGGAGCGTGGGTGCCGATCAAACCTCTGCCTGGCGCCTTTGTTGTCAACATTGGAGATCAGCTTCAGGTAAGCTTTCTTTCGATCGTCATCGTCGTGCATGCATGAGATTTCCAGGTTTTGATTGTGTGTTATTCAGATTCTTTCCAATGATGCGTACAAGAGTGTGGAGCACCGAGCAGTTGTCAACTCGGAGCGAACTCGAGTCTCCATTGCTTCATTCTATGGGCCAGCAGAAGATAGTCACATTGCTCCGCTGGCGCAGCTGGTCGCTGACGAAGCGCCTGCTTGCTTCAAAGAAAGCGTCTATGGAAATTACCTTCAATCGTTCTACGCTTCAAAACTAGATGGCAAAGCAGCCATTGAGACTGTAAGGTATTAAACTTTGTCTGCGTCTCGTTTAGGTTATGGTCATCCCACTCATTTCCACTCCCTTAGCCATTGGGTTGCACATCTGTGGGTTGTTGATGCAATAGCTAATGCAATAGCTAATGCAATAGCTAATGCAGAGGGTCTCAATCTTTCATACAGCCGCCTTGCTTTATTGATTTGATCCAACATAGAAAATTGGTGACATGCCAGAAAGAAAAGAAGTATAGAAGAATTTACATGTAACGAAACAAATCAAGGAATTCTTTTCTGCTTTTTTTCCTTCTGGCAAGTCAATAATTTTCAGCTGGATCGAACCAACAAAGCAAAAGGTGGGAGATGTCTGAAGTTCTTAGAAAGATTGAAATTGTTGGCGGAGGTGCAACTTAATGAAACGTATCACATGTTCTATTTGTCTTGCTCTCATTCGCTGAGCAGACTAGTATGAAGAAAGGATGACAAAAACCTCCTGTTGTTTACGAAGTTCTTGGAATTGTCATGTATGGCTCGCAAAAGCACAGAAAGCTTCAAGACTTGACCTTCCTGCTTGATTGCTTTAAAGCACCGCATGGCACAGACTGCAAACAAAGATTTATGACTGGTTTAAATTATGAAATCAAGATTTACCTTCAAAGTGCTTGCAAGAGCTACAATGCAGCCAACCACGGCCAACAGTAACTGCTTCTCGTCCGAAATAGAAGTTTCAGAAATAAACCATGCTAGGATGTTCAGGCTATGTACTTGTACAGGCGTAGTGCTATCTGGTATTAGTGTTAGTGACGACAACTAAAACACTGAGCTTTCCAACAGAAAAGAAACAGCATCGGAAGTATGCCCGAGGAGAATTAACTGTAAACTTCTCATGTGGGAAAGTTTTGCGAAAATAAGATAAATACTATGACGAACCTGCAATAGAGAAGATTAGTATTTCTTCTCGATGGAAACTCCCTAATTTTATTACGTTGGAGTCCAAGAACGAGATGATCCTACACAATACAAGAAGTTTCGCCAGACGTAGATACTGGTCAGCACCGAACTGAGAAACATAATCAACCTAAATTATGCACAGATAAAAAAAACTTCATACTTAGCGATCCAAGAGTATCAGTGTTAGTTGCGATTGCTGACACTCCTCACAAAGAAATGGAACTATTTCTTTAATAACTGCTCTGGGTTTCCCAGCTGGTTAATTTCTTGCGAGAATAATAAAACTCAAACTTACCATCGGGACCTTCCACAAAGCATATTGGAAGCCGCGAAGGCTCAACATTTTGGAGTTGTCAGATATCATAGCTGCTTCTAGCATTAAATCAGTTAGAATGTGATCCCGCACTGCAATTTATAGTTCACGTCAGTATACCATGCATCTTGAACAAAATAGCTCGGGAGATGCAACAGTGTGGTGTCCACGGCTGGCTTCTTGTAGGATCCATGCATCTCACCTCAAGTGGGCAGAGATCAAGTGGAAGCTGGAGAGCTATCCCAATTCTCGGGAGATGCGATGAAGAAAATGGCGGGATTGTTGATTTTTGTAGAGAGAATATTCGCACCTTTGACCATTCACTCACCATAACAGAACCCCACCACAGATCTTCCTCTCGCAGTGGAGTTGAATTGTGATCCACAGGAGCTGCAGGGGTGAGCTTTTAAGTGTTTTGAAGCTACTCTCTCTTGTTTTGACTTCCAGGTTCCGTGGATTCAATTCAGAAAGGCCTGTAGGAAAACGTTTCCCTGTAAAAGATCAACAGAGTTTCTTTTTGCCTATGGTGGAACCTCAATGCCAGGTACCTTTTTTGATGACTCTGCAAAATCATAGAAAGAAAGAAACAAATGGAGAGAGAGAGAGAGAGAGAGAGAGAGAGAGAGAGAGAGAGAGAGAGAGAGAGAGAGAGAGAGAGAGGAATTGATCCATCAATTTTATCTGTCTAGGTACTCCTCTTTTTAAATAATTTGTTGTACTATTTAAAATACACTACTCCTCTTTTTAAATTATTTTTTGTGCTATCTAAAATATATCATAATGTATATTCTAATATATTTCTTAACATACTTGAATGCTAAACATAACAACTAATGAAACTAGGCATTTGTTTAGATTGAGGCATTTGCATAATGTTAATTGCTAGCTATTGCGCATCAGGACAAATGGCGAGAAATGGTGTCCCCACTAGTCTCTAGTTTTTAAATAGCTAGAACAATGTTTAACTCTCTTAAGTTCTTTTGTGTTTAACCATCAGGCCATCAATCTTAGACGGCTGGATTTTGTGCCCTCTATATTACAGAAAGAAACCATGAGTGTGGAGGACTTAATGATGTTAATTTTAAATTTATTTTTAAGGTTTACATTGGCATTCTGTTACATGTTAGTGTTAATAAGTGTTAATAGTTTTTTCAATATAGATTATTTACATTAGTGATAAGTTAGACAATTAAATTTAAACACTGATTACAAGTTAATTAGAGAAAGTTTAAGAGCCCTTAGATTAGAGAATATCCTAGAATATATTTAGATATCTAGGTATATGACTTTACTTTGTAAAGAAAAATTAAAAAAAATCTATGAGTGCATGAAATATGGAAATAAAATACAAAAATATGCATATTCAATTAGCTAAATATGCATATTCAATTATTAGTGGTCTAAATTAAAACCAATTCAATGGCTATCAAAATCCCATTACAGTAATAATAATAAATGGCATTGTAACCATACACTTGAACCTCATATCATCCTCTCCTTTTAGAAGAATGGAAAGTAGTTATAATTGTTTGGTTGATAGGGATTTGGAGGAATATTAGGTGGAGGAACTAGTGGATCTGTAGATGCTAGTTATTTATGATCCTTTTGTATGAAGTATTTCAGCTATTTTATATGCACAATTTTTAGAGGATCAACCTATTGAATGTCATGCCAAACCTCATATACTTGTGTCCAATGTAAAAAAAAATGATTTGAGAGACAATCCATAAAAGTTCAAATATAGAGGAAAAGGGCCCATGAATAAAAGTGCACCCCCTTTTTTAATTAATTAAGGGTCTTGGAATACTTTGAATAGTACTGAGTTAAGTGACTTCTCGAGAAGTCTAAATTCAAGAGCTTACATTCAATTTACCGCAACATCTGATACAATCTCTTCCACTAAGCAAGGAGCTATTTAGACAAACTATACACTATAAGATTGGGAAAATTAACTAACATAAGGTCATCTACTTTATACTTTACAGGTTAACAATGATGGGAGTATGCTCAGCAAGAAACACATAAGAGTTCCTATCTTATGTTTATCTAGTATAAATATATACATAATGACCAATTTCTTAACTAGCTTGGGTGAAGATTGATAAAGAGTCTATTAATACCAACCTCTTGTTGTCATGGCAGTAAAGAAAAAATATCTGAAATGACTTGTTGATGAATAATTTTCGATACCTACAATCATATTCCCAACACTTGAGTTGCATACAAATGAGATAATAATGGTGCTACAATTGTGGCAAGCTATCACAAGCCTTGCCACATCTAGAGATCCTCTTGTATATACATGTCCAACTGGAACATTGATGTGATAGACAGGATCATTTCGGAAGCATTCATTGATGCACTTCATCCACGCACACCAGCGATGATTCCCGTCGATAATGTAGAACATTTTCCCCATAAATTATTGAGTCTCAGGATGGCTCATAAGCATGTTATCAAATTTGTAGGACTTCATTTTCCAAATGTCATCCCAAACCCTCTCGATTTCTAGTGACACCGAGAGGGTATTTGTCGTTCCTGGCTTGAAGACCAAAACAAGGAACATACCTATGTTTGTCCTAAGGCCATTATGTTTGTATAGACTATAGATGTTCATGTTGATGAAGTGCGGTGAAGCAGACTGAACAATGTTTGTCTGAGTGAATCGACATAGTGGGATTTCTCGAACTATGTCTCCCGGGCCTTCCCACTTGAGAAACTCTAGAGTCGTATGAATGGCATTCTCTTTGGTTCTCAAAACTGTCTCTTGGAAGCACTTGTCTACAATGTGTTCAAGTAACTCCACTTATCTTTCAGCTTCAACTACACTTTTAGTAGCACCATTATCAGATCTAGCCCCCAGCTCAGGCCCAACACCCCCGTTAGGTGCACTTGGGCACTGCTTTGTAATGTAGCTAGTTTCTGCCATATTTTGTGAATATGTTAAGAGTAGTGGTATTTGTGGTTGTGGCTACAATGGTAGCGACGACAATCG
Organism: Selaginella moellendorffii; assembly: GCF_000143415.4. Lineage (NCBI taxonomy): Eukaryota > Viridiplantae > Streptophyta > Lycopodiopsida > Selaginellales > Selaginellaceae > Selaginella > Selaginella moellendorffii. The sequence goes on from NW_003314380.1 coordinate 419,634, forward strand.
CACTGCTGGTGGTGACGATGGTGGTGGTGGTAGTGGTAATAATAGCAATGATGGCGGTGGTGGTAATGGTGGTGATGACGGTGGTGGTAATGGTGGTGATGAAGGTAGAGGTGGCAATGGTGGTGGCAGTGGTAATGGTGGTGGTGGCAAAAATGGGGGTGCATGTGGATTGGAGCTATCTGGTTGTGAAGATGGCAGAGTTGTCACTGTGAAAATCTCTATCTGAAGGTCAACTTGATTGTCGTCCTGGATTTCATCTTCCTCATGTCTTCTCTTTGATCCAACATCCTTCTCCTTTTGTAGTTGCTTCCGTTTCTGAAAATAAAAAAAACTCAATATAAATTAAAAATGCATAAGAAGCAAGGACTTTGGGGCGTGGACTTAGTGCAGGTGCCGGTTCGCTGGCGAGCTAGCCCTCTGTTCAACGCCAAGTCCAAGTGCCCTGGCTGGGCATTTGTCGCGGGCCGGCGAAGGCGCTTGGGGGCAGGCCGGTTCACCGGCAAACCGGCCCTCCCCCCAGCGCCAAGTCCAAGTGCCCAGGCCGGGCACTTGATGCGGGCCGGCCAAGGCACTTGGGGGAGGGCCGGTTCACCAGCGAACTGGCCCGCCCCCAAGCGCCTTGGCCGGCCTGCCCCCAAGTGCCTTTGCTGGCCCTACGCAGAGTGCCTTGCCCGGGCACTTGGCACGGGCACTTGGCATGGGCACTTGGCACTCGCTGGCGTACCGATGGCCTGCCCGGGTGGAGTCCCCGGCCAAATGCCCAGCTTGGGCACTTGGTAGTGGCGGTGCTGGGCAGTGGTGGCGCTGGGTGTGGCATGGCGTGGGTGCAGCGGTGATGGGCAGCGGCAGCCCTAGGCAGTGGCGGCGCTAGGCATGGCATGGGAGTGGAGGAGAGGGAGTGGAAGAGTAAAAAACTTACTCTTGGCGGCATTCTGTTCGTTGCTAATGGATCCCACAATCACTCCCAATCTCCCACTCTAGTTTTTGTAAAACCTTAATGCCGGCAGCTGCCCTAACCCTAACTTAACTTTCATCACAACTGTTCATCGTGGATGCAATAAAGCTTCATTACATTCTGCAAATATTTGCTAGCAATGTACAATTTCTATTCTGTCTTAGATTTGATCAGGTGACAAAGTCCTTTTGAGTTGTAATTTAATAATAGAGGTGTGCTTTAATATGACTGTGCCATAATGTGGAAATAATGTCACAAACACATAAGTTGAATTGATGATAGTACAAAATTATAAATGAGAATTATGTGTTTCTTGCAAGTAATAGCATCTTGTTAGAAAATAAAAAATTATTAAATCGTAAGGTGTTATTTCCAAAGCAATGTATATAGATAATTTACTATAGGTGATAGATGGTAGTACAAAGATGGAATATATTTAAATGAGTTCAGAAGAATGTGATGATTTCTGGCTTTAATGAAGTATTGAAAATATGTACAATATTTAATTTGTTTGGCAACAGTTGGTTGATGGTAAATCCTAGAATAAAATCATTCCTATCTTTAATATTATGGCATATGCGTGAGGTGATATTTCTTTCCGTTCTACCAAAAGTTAGTCCATATAATAAATTTGAGCATGGTTTTGAATTCAATGTATACAGACTTTTAATATTGTACAATATAGTCCTATATACTTCATATAGAATTTATTATAACAACATTATTCGATGTTAGATCCTAGAATAAAATTGCCCTTTCTTTTCACATAATAGCATAGCACATGTTTGAGGTGACATTTCTTTATAAAAGTTCAAAGTTCCAAAACCTAAAGACAACAAAATGGAGAGTTTCCTTTTGCATTACCAAGATCACCCACCACTTTTTTTCTCTCAAAGTCTTATTTCAGAAAGTTTTCTTTGCTAACGTTTTAATCTTTGTCTCAATTCTATTTCATTGGAGGCTGTGATTCGCAATAACATTGGTGTAGTTGAACAATCGGAGTTTCTTCTTTCAGGTGTAGGTGAAGGTGGACAATATTGGGATTTGCAACATTCCAAGTCGAAGGAGATTCGAGTTTTTGGATCTTTAATCAAAGTGTGAGGTTGCAATTCTACCAAAGTGAATGTGAAGCAAGAGTCGGTTGTCATCATTTCTTCCTATTCTAGTTCTAATGGAAATTTTAGTCCAGTGCGAGCTAAAAATTTCCAAACTCGAACTTCACCAATATTCAAAGCTGTTTGCAATGTTTTCCAATTTTTTCGCCTCTCTATCGACGTGTGTTCCTTTCTGCATAGGCCTGTTAGTGAGCTCCCATCTACATACAATGGCAATATCTTTGAACTACCACCTCTTGTCAGCTCAAAACAAAAGGGGATGGAGACGAAGTAGGACGTTCACAATTGGTGCAAGATCAAGACCACACATTTCCAGCATTTCAAAGGCACAGTGTCCATGGTTCATTGTGGTGGGTATTTGGATTGTGTGAATAAAGCATGCAATCGAGAGCGTGGTAAAAACTCCATATTCTTTGAAGGATCTGTAACCAATCCTCCCATCTGTGACACCATTGGTGTTGGATTCAAGTGTCAGTTTTGCAAGAATGCTCCATTGTATTGTGCCATCTGTGGGGCCAAGATCTACTATTTTCTTCCACGGGATGGAGAGGTTGGTAGAGCTGCAGTACATATTGGCACACACACACATCCAATGCAAGAAGGGATACAAAGGAGTTCAATCAACCGTTTCAAAGATGCAATGCAGATAGAGACTGTGAGAAACTCATCTGCAATTTTGAAGCATGTTCAAAAGACAGTGCTCAAGGATTTTATCACAAGCACTTTACTTGATCTAGACTGCAAGAATACTCAACTGGATGAGACTAGCTTGCGGGAGTTACTATGACATGTGCAACTTGCAACTAACCTCAGAAGGTATGAAAATATTATTACATATTTTTCAATAATATCTCTCTTACATTTTGTTTTATTTAGGATAAAATCTTGGATGTGTGAATCTCGAAAGGGGAAACTCCAATAAAAAATCAACTTAATCCTTGAACTAAAATGAACTTGTCCCTACGAGTTTATCCATGGGAGTTTATTTCCAAATCAACTCGTTAGTGAGCAAGAGCGCCCCTTTGTTTTCAAAATTTCAACTCAACCAAACTCGGACACACATTAAGCATCTCCACCAGGAGCTCTTCGATGCACTTCGGGGATGCACACTAGCAGAGATATGGAAGGCTCGCTGCACTAGGCTATTTGATGACACAGACCTCTACCATGGGCCCTGCCTCTGGTGTGGATCTTGTTTTCCGAATGGATATGTCTGGGTCAAGTGACCTTGCTAATGCATGGGTACATGGGGTTTTAATTTATCCTCTATAAACCATAGAGTCCAATTTTGACCTGCTCAAAACCGGGAAAGAGCTCTTCAAGATTTTTAGGGGGGGGTGGGACGAGGGGGACAAAGTAGAACTAGTACTCGAGTCTGTGACATCCGATCTCCAAGCTTCCGAAGTTTCGGGTGTTGAACTCTGTCAACTTGGGGAGGTACACATACCGTCATTCCTGAACATGTGCTGCTAAATCCATATTGGTGGTTTCCACGTCCATTCTTCTTATCCAGCCTCACTTCTTCCTCTAAAAAACAGCCACAGCTCCTTCTCCTTCGCTATCTTCCCTTCCTTGCCTCGTTTGATCAGCGTGTCCAGGCGGGCCGCGAGTGAAACGATCAATCTAGACCAAACCTTTGAGATAGTTGCTCGAGCCGAGGGGTCCATGTCATCGAACAGCCTGGTGCAGCGAGCCTTCCATATCTTTGCTAGTGTGCTTCGTATGTGATTGCAGCTCCTCCAGTTGACGTTCGTTTGAGTACCGCTGCTGCACCTTCCCATACTTCCTGTGCTGCCAGACATTCCCATAAGATGTGTCACTATGTTTCTGTGGCGCCACAGGTCTTGCAGGCTGTGTTCGGGAGATGTATGGCTGCCATAGAGGGAAGACGTTCTTGTTGGGCCAGCCACATGAAGTAGAGGTTCTTAGCTGACCAGCGCCCCTTCTAGATCTTGTTGATGCAGTGTGAGTGGTTCCTGGAGTGGATCTGTTGGGCCTTTGCTTTCCGAATGAGGGAGGATCGAGTCAACACCCTGATCAGTTTTTGGCCAAGCTTGGTCTCGTACTGGAAGAAGTCCTTGCACGTGGTTCTTCTCCAATGCCACTCTATGGGATCCCACTTGAGTTCTTCCAGGGATTGTTAGCGGAACCAGTAGAGGCGAGCATATTGTTTTTCTGGGATCAATGGATCAACGTTGGCAGTTCTTTTCTCCATTTGAATCACTCTGATCGGTTTAGCTCTGCTCATATCGGGGAGGTCCTCATACTCAGGGGTGATGATAGGGTACAAGTGTCCAGCCTGTCCTACCTCAAAGATTAGTCTCGATGCCATGTTGGGGAGGGCGCATACAATTGACTCGTCCACCTTCCACCATCGATGGTATTGGTCTTCTTGCAGGTTTAGTTATTCAAGGCATGCGTGTTTGGCTGCTAAAAAGGCTATCTAGAAATTACGCATCCTGTGTTCCGAGATGGTTAATCCGTAGAAGGCATTGATTCAGTCACAGTTGTTGGCCATCTGGTTGGGCTGGATCATGGTGTTTGCCTTTGCGAAGGTTTTCATCCCCACTCTGTGCAAGTCTCTGCATGTCTGGTCCAGACCGCAATCCTTTGAAGCTCCGAGCATTTTACCATTGACAGCAAAGAGTTTGCTCAGGAAAATTGGCTGCCTGTCCAATTGTTCTTTGGTAAGAGGTGGTTTACGTTCCAACTTGCATTTGAATTGCCTCCAGAGCTTGAACAGCTTTCCTGAGAATGTGTGAGCTTTTGTCATTTTGAGTTTGGTGTCCGAGAAGAGCCATTGTTCATTTGTCGCCCAGTTTTGTCTCGTGTGCTCGTTCCTGTCCAGGAGGACTTTCGAAAGTTGTGCTCGCAATAGTATTCTCCATGGTTTGTTGCCAGGCATGAGCATCCTTGTGAAAATCTTGAAGAGGAGAGCCTTGCATGGGTATATTTTGACCATATGGAGCGGGTGGTGGGTTGGACAACCATGGGAGCTTATGTGTATGATTTGAGGTAGTTTTTTTTCTCATTATTTTAAAATGGTTTTAAGTATTGCCCTTTTCACAGGCTATATTAGAACTTGACAATTGCAACAACAGAGTTTAAAGTACAAGACCAGATGGCTCAGGAAATATTTTGGAAATCCCTCTCTAACATTGTATTAAAACGGACTGGTAAGCCTGCCAACTTTCGTGGTTTCATGGCAGATGGGGCTGGGGCTAATTGGAATGGTGTCCATGCAGTCTTTGGGAATGGTCAACCCCTAGAAGGTTGTGAGAGGATTTATGAATTCTATTAGGCTCAAAGCGTAAACCAACACTGCCACCTTATCAAGCCAGATTTCCAATTAGCATTTAAGGAGTTGTGCAAACAATGGCAAGCTGCACCTTCTGAAGAAGAGCACGAGGCAAAAACAAACAAGATTTGAATGTGGTGGGGTAAAGATAGCCATACTGATGTAAGTTGTTTATCACAACTTGAGTCGTGGTTGGAGTGGTGGGAAGTTAGAATGTTCCAATAGGGACATCACTCTTTTCAGGTTGGTTTTTCTTTTTTTCCTCTCTTTTTATTGCTTTTTAATATCATCTTTTTATAAAGATCAACCACTTGAGGATCTTGCATACACCCCAACTGTGAATCTCTCAATGAGTAAACATTGGAGCTAGCGTTCCTCTAAGGCAGGGAAAGGGAAGATGAGTCTATATGAAGCATGTCTATCAAATTTGATATGCGCCGTAGAGAAGTCTTCAAAAGCCTTGGCATTTGAAGAAGGAAGATACATGGGAACAGAACCTTCGGTTGAGATGTTACAAGAAGAAAGTGACTCCACCAGCACGAACAGTGGCAACTGCAGTGGAGGAAGTGGTCCGTGGAACATTTATGGAGTACATTCCCCAGGCTTCTATTGGTGATATGAAGATTGTCCGCTCAAAGCGTCACTTTTCCTTTGTTGGTGAAGATGTTAGCACAGATCTTGGAGCAAAAAGCTCTCATAAGCCTGATGTTGAGTATCATTTTTCTCCAAGACATCACCCCTGAACCGAGCCACCTCAAGTGGCTGATGAAAAAAGTGCATCACAGCAAGTTGAAATTGCTTATCGTAGCGTGGAGCTAAAGCAATAGGCAATCCATCAAGTGCCAGCAAAATCAAATGTAAAGTGTGTGGGGATGCTTTCGAGGGGCAAGTGTTGGGCTTGGATTTGTGGTGACAAGTCTACTTTTGTTCCAGCCCCATGTTTCCATGGAGAATGAAAGCAAATAGGATTTTCAAGATGGTGTTAGTTATATTGCTACAACACTGATGTCAACTATACAAAGCAGCTTGAAGACACTATAGTGATTAAACCTGATGTAATACCTAAAGAATGGCCGGTTGCTAATGGGGTTGCACTCACCTCAGATGAGATTGAAAACTTTGAGAAATCTAGTTTCAATCTTGAAATGAGAGTTGGAAACATGAGTGATAAAACCAGGATTGTTCCTACATAGATGCATAAGAGGCCAGTAAGAAAAGGTAAGGCAATTAAATTTATTGGTACCATCTCCAAGCAGAAACAAGGTAAAATAAACTTGGCTCAAACACTTGAATATGAGATTCTCTCCACTACGTACATCATTGCGCTTGCAAAGGAGTACATAGTCAAAATAGAAGGTGGAGAGTACATAATTGCCATTCAAGACTTTCCTTCTTGCACATGTTCAGACTTTACAAAACGCGAGGAACATGGGAAGGCATATGCTTCTTGCAAGCATATGTACTACATCTTTATCAACATCTTGCATCAGGATCATAAAGTGCATATTCATATACACCAAGCAAGCCTTACTATTGCCGAGTTGCAGAAAACTTTTGGAGCTAATTAGATTTTCCAGCACTATTGATGCTTATTCTCTATCAATAATATGAATTAATTATACCTTATATAATTAATAAAAATACTTTATTATTTCACTTTTCATTTCATATACTTGCGAGGGTTCTTTTTGCAATACTATCCATAATATTTGTGAGTCTCCATTTTTATCTTTACTATCTCAAAAAATATTTCATTATAGTCTTTCAGGTGCATGATGTTGCAATGTATTGTGAGAGCATATGTACTATCATAGTTGTTTTTTTTTCCTTTCAAATGGTTATATGTCCTTATATATAATCTTTATTCAAATTTAATAATTTTAAAATTCTGATGAACCTGATATTTACTAGCCAGAAAGCACAAAGTACAAATTTAAAGAAGTGACAAGAATACTCTTTTTGCAAACATTTTATTTTATGTTCTAACAAACGTCTCTATCATTGCATGTAGTAAATATTTAAATTATTAGAACAAGAAGTGTCCTTTAGAACATTTTTATCTATATAATATATAAAGAGTTATGAAATTATTAGGTTCGCCATAACTTTAAAATTTTAAAGTTTATAATACTAAATTACAATTGAAAATTGAGCTCAACTCGTGAGCTCAACTCTTCAACTCATGAGCTCAAGTATGGTCTGCACTCTGGATAGGGAAGTTATTAATTATTTTTGTTTTATTTCTAATCTAGATGTAATATAATATAAATAAGGAAGTATACAGTAACTTAAAAGTTAATATTGATTACATCATTATTTATTATATAGCTAGTAATATAATAATAATAATAAATAAATTTGCTCTAAATTATAAATAAATTATAAGAAAATATGTCTCTGATATATTATTTTTCAATTATAGTTAATCTCTTGGATCCCTTGGAAATGATGAACTTGAAAAGATTACACAATAGCTAGTGCAAAATTAGTTTTATAATCTTGTTGTAGAGTAACGAATAGAGCAACAATAGTATGCATAGCATTTTTAGTTTACTTTAGAAAATATAGTGTAAAGCATATACCTAAAATATTTAATATATAATAAAATATTCCTCATTCTAAGGGTTATAATTTCTTGCTGTTAAACTTTTCTAGAGTTTATTTTTATCAAGATTTAATTCTAATATTCTTGGGGGATGGGGAGGGGGGGCCAGCTTCCTATTAGGTGTGTCTATCTTTATTTTACATTTGGCTTAGGTCTAAGCTTAAGATCCATACCATGTTAGCTAGTGGAGTATTTATATCCTTGCGCTAGACCATTAATATGTTGAAATAATGCTTTAGCTTTGTTTTACATGTTTGTTTTAATGTTAGGATGCTAAAAGTTTTAAGACTATTTTAGTGTTGTTTTGTGCTCTTGTTTCATCGCTCCTTAGTTGCATATTCAAGAGTTGTTCCATACTTTTATTTCTTTGTTTCTTAGGCATATGCTTAGGAGTTTGATTCTATCATTTTGTTTAGTGGCCTAAGGCCCTAAAACTTAGGTGTTGCCCTTAGCACACATATCTCAAAAGTTAGGTCTGTTCCATTGCTATCCTATAGTAATTAAAAGGTGAAAATCATATATGCTACAGATATAAAGATGATTTTGTCTTAAGTATATGCTAGAGGATTAACTAACTGTCAATTGAAAGTGAAACCCGAGATCCCTCTAATACTAAATGTAAGTCATTCTTATTAGTTGTTTACAATATGTTTCAAGAGATATGGTTATTTTATAATAATTAACTATAGGCTATAAGGTGAAAATCATATGAATTACATATATAAAGATGATTTTGTTGTGAAATATATATAAAAAGGTGATCATGCAAAGTAAAAGAGTATCCATAACAATCAAAAGTTGGTAATATACTCATGTTTACAATACAAAAATAGAAAATATTAGTGTGAAGGGATGGGATTATAAACTTTTAAATTTAAATTTCTTGGGAAGTCATCCAACCTATTACTACTCAACTAAAAGATATGTATTAAGTATTCCAAAACCCTTAATTGATTGGAAAATAAAATACACTTTTGTTCATAAGACATTTCCCTTTGTATTTAAATCTTTACATATCATTTCTCAAATTATTCTTTTAGGTTGATTACAGAAATATAAAAAACTCTCTTGAGAAAAAGAGAGTTTTAAATTTGTATCCTAAATAACTTGGATAATCATAAAGGAATTCAAAGTACTCAACCATATATTATGTGGCATCAGAGTCAAAGTTAAGAGTAAAAGAAGAACTAATAGTCAATAAAACACCAGTAATATAAGCATGATAAGAATCCTCAATTAAAGACAAAATAGGAGAAGATGATTCATCGATAGTAGTATATACTTGTTGCTGTTATCCACTAGAACTACTAGCAATATAAGCTTAAGGGAGTTGGCATGGATAAAGAATAACATGAGAAATTGAACAAGTATTATTTAGGTATTGATAACAAAATTAAAAAATATATGATAAAACCCAGAAGATTGATGATAAAGGCATGCTTATCAACCATAATTATAACAACTATTGCCCAAACCACCATAAGAATGAAATGAATTTTATTAAAAAGAGAACCACTTATTTGAAACATGAGCACTAATAGATGGTGATTGAGAGTAAAGTGTTGGGGGAAGCATATTGAACAACGATTCTAATCACAAATTGCAGTAAGAGCAATCTTAAAATTATAATGATCATTCATCATAAGATTAGTAACCACAATAGAATACTTTAAAGGAAGAGTGTTCAAAAACCAAAGAAAGCAATCCTCAAGGGTAAGAGTCATATCTCAATTGTAAGTTTAGTTGTATTATATAGCCTTTGTGATATTGCTTGGATCTATAATCCTTAGGTGAAAACTTGATGAAGTTTTTTGGTGTAGCTTGGATTGCAATTGCGACTAATTGCGCCAATTTGCTGTTGTAGTTGCAAAATGACAAAGGCTTTTGATGTCATTGATCTTGTGTTGGTATGGTAATTCTTGCCCTAGAACAAGTTACCAAACATAGGAATCAATTAAAAACTAACTTGAGACCTTCAATCCCCAAGAAGGCTCATGCAAGTGGTTGTGAGTAAGGATAGGCTTGATGTTATTAGAATACTCCAAGTTGTGAGAAAATGGATGTGCATTGGTCATAAGCTGGAATACAATAGAGAAATGCTAACTCTCCCCTTTAACTACTCTTACATGGTGGCAACTGCCACTTCTTCATAAGTCATGACTGTTAATTATGGAGCTTTGCACTTTCTTTAGTGAGCTGGTCATTGATGCATTGTGTTTCCGCACATACTGTCCTTTAGGACATATCTCTAGAGTTAGGATTTTGCTCTTTGCAATGGAGTGTTGAGTTTAAGTCCTTGTGGTAACTTTCTTGAGTTTTTTCTTTGTTGGTGTGGTAGTTTTGGAGAAGCTTGGTTTATGTTGGTCTTTGGCATGTTTATTGATAAGTCTTAAGAGATTTGTTAGTATCTAAGTCTTGTTTTTGGTCAAAGTTCTTTAAATTTTTATTTTTCTTAATGTTGTTTTCTTGAGCTTGATTTTTCAAAATCTTTCTTGTGTTGGATTTTTGAATTTGAGCTTCGTGTTTTTTTATTGTGTTGAGTTCTTGAGCTTGAACTTTGTAAATCTTAAATGTGTTGAAATTTTGAGTTTGAGTCTTTATAGTCTTGATCTTTTGATCTTCATGCCTGTAGTTCTTCTTGATATTTCGTTCTTGATCTTCAAAACTGAAACTTTCATTTCTTTCAAAATTGTTGTTGATGATGTTTGAATCATATGATTGGTATTTCTTAAGCTTGTTAAGCTTGACGGTTTGGAGATGTTTGCCATCGAATGTTGCGATTGTTCCTATTCCTAGAAATTTGAATTTTTAAATGAGGAATGGTCCTTCCCATTTTGACTTCACTTTCGAGCCCATTTTCTCAATGTTTTTTAGAAACCAAAGTACTTGATCATTGATCATTGATCTTGAATTCTTTATTTTTCTTTATTTTTCTCTTTTAGTCGTGGTTGGATTTTCTTCAAGCTTGAATGGCTTCGAGTGTCTAAATTGCTTATAGTCTTTCTTTATCAAGTTTTTCTAGTGTGACTAGTTTTTTTTTATTGATTCTTCTTGGTTGATCTCGTAATGTATTGCCATTCACAATGAAGGATAATGTACTCAAGTGGTGTTAGGGCTTCTAAGTCATAAGCAAGTTTGAATAGTGTCGAATTTGTTGAAACCTTGTATATTGTTCAATATACCCATAAGGTATTGTAAATATGATTGTCCCAATCTTTCTAATTTGTTTTTATGATTTTCTTGAGGATGTTCTTAAGTGTCTTGTTTGTCAACTTTGTTTAACCGTTGCCTTGAGGGTAGTATGGTGTTAAAGCCTTATGCTTGTTTCTCTTGAAACTTGTTATGAGTAGTCCAAAGAAGTCGAGTCCCTATCGTTAAAATGATTCTAGGGTGTTGTTAAATGAAGCTCTTGAGTTTGTTTCTTTGATGTTCTAGTTTGGTTGGGCAAGTATTGGAGCCCTTGTTAAGGAATTTGTCAGGAATCCCCCAATTCTTGCCACATTCCTAACTCTCACCAAATTCCTGACCCACAGACCACATTCTAACTCTCGAAACACAATCACATTCCTGACTCTTAAGACACTTCCGTATTTCTGACTCTCTGATTTCCTGTATGATCCTGATTCTCGGACCACATTCCTGATGATGATGTGGCACCTCCTCGACCTTAGTTATATTTAGGCCGTCCTCGATCCAAGAGTGCTGGAGCTTCATCAACCTATAGTATATGTAGGTTAGCCTTGTTCCATTTCTCCACAATCTGAATCAACACTAGTCTAAGGCCTTTTTTTTGTCTCCACTAGTTTTTCTCTTTATCTTTTGCATTTTCCAATCCTAATCTTATTGGGGGTCTTGACAGTTTGATTCAAATTGTGCTTTCTATTTTTGCTTTAGCTCATTTTGATTGTTTGATTGCATTTGCCTTTTTGCCCCTTTTCTTTCTTCTTTGCTGATGGAGTCTCCAAGCCATCTTGATTTCTTTTCTGAAGTCCTTGCAAAAATCCAGTCTAAGAATACCGAGCTGAAGGCGGCCCTTCTTCACATGCAACAGAAGCTTGCTTCACTTTTGGCTCAAGGATCAAGCAAAGTTCCTGAACCGAAGATGAGTTTCCTAGCGAAGTTCTCAGGCAAGCGTTCAGAGCTTTGCGGATTCCTGAACCAGATGGAGCTGATCTTCGCACTTCAACATCGGCGGTACCCCACTCTTGAGTCTCAAATCAGCACGATCAGGATATTGCTCAAAGGTGTAGCTTTGTCATGGTTTTCTCCTCTCTTGGAGAAGAGCATGAAAGGGGTCATGGTTCTGGAGTTAATGGATCTTCAGTTGTTCAAAAAGGATTTTGAAGCAAGTTTTGGTGAGATAGATCGGGTTTGGGCTGCCACCACAAAGATGAGACATCTCTCTTAGGGGTCTCATCCTACCTCAATCTATGTTGTGGAGTTCCAACTCCTTGCCTTGGATACTCAATGGGATGAGTGGGCCTTGATTGATTAATTTCATTTTGGCCTCAACAACATTGTTAAGGATTTGTTGCTCACCATAGAGGATCCCACAGACCTGTCAGACGCCATCAACAAAGCTATTCGATGCGACAATCATCTCTTTGAACGTTATCAGGAAAGTCACCATGCCACTGTTTTCCCGTCCCAGACTTAGGAATCCCAGCTTGAGTCTTCAGGGCATACTCCTAAACCTATTACTCTAGTCCTGATGGATATTTTTGGTACTCCCTGACTCATCAGAGGGAAGCTGAGTCCTGCTGAGAAGCAAAGTCGAGTATCTCAAAATCTTTGCCTCTACTGTGCTAATCCTAATCACAAAGCAGCTGTGTGTCCCAAGAAGCCTCCCTGACTGCTCGAGTTCACTCTGCCTCAAGGTCCACCTCTATTGCAGTTGGGAAACGACCCTGTCCAAATAGAGTAGGAGCTGTCTATTTGAACTCCCCGAATAAAAACAACTTTTCTTCTTTATCAAACTCTTCACCACCTTTCATCAAAGCCACCACCAATTCCCACAACTTTCACATCCTATATCTCCTTTCTTTAACCAAAAAATCAGGACCCAAAGCTCTGGTGCTACTGGACTCGGGTGCAACTTCTTGCTTCATGGACACGAACTTTGTTGCCCGACATCATGTTCCTCTTTCTTCTACCATACAAGATCTTAGGGTTGAAGGCATTGGCGGGCAATTTGTGTCTCCATCTTCTGGATTTAGGGAAACGTTGCCCGTTCAAGTACATATTGGGTCCACCGTCACCGATATCGCCTTTAACATCATCAACAACAAGTCTTCCTCTGTGGTGTTCGGCCTTCCTTGGTTCCAACTGCACCAGCCTCAGATCTATTGGAAGGAATTATAGCTCGTTTCTCCCACATCAGCATCTCCCATGTCTTCCCCTGTTGTTCATCGAGTCTGAATCAGGAAAAGTTCCCTAAACTCAAATTGAGGTTTTGTTCCTAACTCTACAAAGTTTTCACCCTCTTATTTTCCCTCTTTTCCATCTTACATTGAACAGTATCCTTGTCCCATCATTCCATTCAGTCATACACCTCCTCCTATTTCCACAATCACTATGAAAGAACTCCTTCATAAAAAACCTATTTTCCTTTTTGCTTTGCATGTTTTTCTTGTCAGTCTTCTTGAGAAGTATCATGATTTTGGGGATGTGTTTGACAAGAAAAAAGCTAGTGTACTACCTATTCATCAGCCTTATGACTGTCCTATTGATTTACAGGAAGGAGCATCACCTCCGTGGGGGCCTATCTATATGTTATCCCCGTCCGAGTTTAAGGCCCTTGTAAGCAACCAAAGGGAATGATTCGAGAGACAGTCTATGGGGTTCAAATATAGAGGGAAAGGGCCCATGAACAAGAGTCCACCCCCTTTTCTAATCGGTTAAGGGTCTTGGGATATTTAGGGTTAAGCGTCCTTGGGTTTGAATAGTACTGGGCTGGGTGACCTCCCGGGAAGTCCAAACTTAAGAGCTTACAACCCTCAAAAGAGTACATGGACGAGAACCTTGCATCGGGGTACATTTAGCATTTGCAATCCCCGGCAGAAGCAGAAGCATGGGAGTTTGCAGCTAGTCATCGACTACTGAGGTTTGAACAAGATGACTGTTCGGAACCATTATCTTTGGAACGCCTCGGTGGTGCCGCTTCTTCACCAAGATTGACCTCTGTGGAGCATACAACCTGATCTAGATCCGGCCTAGCAATGAATGGAAGACTACATTCTGAACCCGCTATGGCCACTTCAAGTACACTGTTATGCCCTTTGGCTTGACAAATGCTCCAGCAATTTTCCAACACATGGCAAATGACATCTTTCGAGAGTTTCTTGATGTGATGGTAATTGTCTACCTCGATGACATCCTCATCTTTGAGAATAGTCTTGACTTTGGCAAGATCCATCGTGATACCCTCAGGAGTGACAATGTACCCATCAAACGTTCAAGTTTTCCTTGGCTTCGCCAATTTCTACCGCAAATTCATTGATCGCTACTCCGACATTGTCCTTCCTCTCACACATCTCACTCACAAGGATGTTCCTTTCTCTTGATTTGCTGCTGCCCAGCAGGCCTTCGACACACTCAATGCGGCCTTCAGTTCTGCTCCCGTCTTGATCCATATTGATCCCTCACAACCTTTCTTTATCGAGGCAGACGCCTCCGACTTTGCCATCAGTGCTGTCACACTGTCTCAACTCGGAGCAGATCAGGAATTTTATCTAGTCGCTTTCCATTCGTGGAAATTCCAGCCTGCGGAGATTAATTATGAAATCCACGACAAGGAGCTCTTTGCCATCGTGGATTCCTTTGGAAAGTGGCGTCGTTTCTTGGAGGGGGCAAGCCATCAAACAACGGTCTAGACAAATCACAAAAATCTGGAGTACTTTGCCACTTCCCGAGTTTTGAGCCGTCGTCAGGCAAGGTGGGCACAATTCCTGAGTTAGTTTGACTTTGTTATCAAGTACAAACCTAGAAAGCTTCAGGGCCTTCCTGATTCTCTTTCAAGGCACTCGTATCTCAGTCTCAGGCCTGGTAATCCTACTTTCGATCAACAGGATCAAGTTATCCTCGGTCTTGATCAACTTCAAGTTATGGCAATTTCCCTGGCCCCTCAGGACTCCTCCTTGATGGATGCGATCAGAAATGATCTTCAATCTGACAACCTCGCCAGCGACATTTTCCCCCATCTTTAGGCTGGACATCCAGTGACTCCCAATTGCCGGTGATTTGACGAGTTTGAGTTCTTAGATGGCTTGTTGTACCATGGGGAGCAGCTTTACATTCCTGAAGGTGATGCTCGAAGGTTGGTCCTGATGGCATGCCATGATAGCCCAACTGCTAGTCACTTCAGCATTGCGAAAACCTATAAGCTGGTTGCACGGGACTTTTGGTGGCCTCACATGGACGATTATATCAAAGCTTTTGTTACCTCTTGTAACACTTGTGCCCGGAATAAAGTACCTTGCCACCTTCCTTTAGGTTTGCTTCGTTCCCTCCCAGTCCCTTCAGGTCCTTGGGAATCCATCTCAATGGATTTCTTAAGTGATCTTCCGAGTTTTGGAGGCTTCAACAGCATTTTAGTCGTAGTGGATCGCTTCACAAAGATGGCGCACTTCCTGCCATGTACTAAGGAGTTTTCGGGCAAGGACATGGCAAAACTGGTATTCAAGGAAATTATCCGACTTCATGGGATTCTTGCAGATGTAGTTTCAAATCAGGGACCTCAGTTCATCTCTCATTTCTGGCAACGGTTCCTCTTCAGCGTATCATCCTCAAACTGATGGACAGTCCGAGTGAATGATTCAAACATTGGAACAATTCCTGAGGTGTTTCATCAACTATCATCAGGATGACTGGTTCGATATCCTTCCCCTTGCTGAGTTCTCCTATAACAACTCCATTCACTCCTCCCTTCGAGTTTCCCCCTTCTTTGCAAACTCTAGCTGAAATCCCCGATTTAATCTCTCACTTCCTTCTCCATTCGAATCCTCTCCTTCAAATCCCTGCTTTGAGGCATTTATCTCTAACCTCCAGGAAATCCACAACTCCATCTCCTTCCACCTTCATCGTGCTCAGGAATTTCACAAAACATTCACCAATGTCCATTGTCAGGATTGTCCCTCTTACAATATCGGGGATAAAGTCTGGCTTCTTAGGCCACCACCAAGCTATGTCTTAAACTCGATTTCAAACGCCTTGGTCTTTTCCCTATCACTACCATCATTAATCCTGTCATTTATCGCCTTGCACTTCCCTCCTTATATCAAATTCACCCTATTTTTCACTCCTCTCTCCTTGAGCCTTATATTCCCAGTCTTATTCCAAATCGGGTCATTTGTAGCGCATTTTATCTCTCTCCACTTAAGCCAACTGGAAAAGAGGCAATTGCTTGATGAGAGAGCCCTTAGTGGCTATTTTAACCCCATTTATCCCCCAAGGTTCCAAGGATTCACGGTGACAATATATTTAAATCTCATCCCATGATCACATGCACTACACTCACCCCCCCTTCAGAGATGTCAATGTCCTCATTGACTATTGACTAGCAACCCCTACTGAGCCAAGGGGAACCAGCACCTCCATTTCTACACTAAATCTACCAATCCTTCCATTGTGTAGACTAACTATTCCATGTGAGGCAAATAGTCATCCACCCGTACCACAGTCCCTCGATGGATACCTTCGTCTGTGGATACTCTACACAATAGGAAGGACATACGCATGGATGCCCAATATGTACGATTTCAAATTTAGGGGTAGGAATATACCTTGCTCAAGGGTATATTATATTTTTAAGTAGCCACTAATCAATGGGAATCGAACCCGTGCAATTTGCTCCGATACCAACTATAACGCACCTTATATCCCCTTAAGCCAACTTGAAAAGAAATTGCTTGATAAGAGAGCCCTCGATCGATTCTTCAAACTTTGTTTGATTCTTCGTTGTCATCTCTATCTTCATCCTTGTTTGTCCTGCCTGTGGTTATTTTATCCCTATTTATCCCCCAAAATTCCAAGGATCCACAGTGACAGTATATCCAAATCTCATCCCATGATCACATGCGCTACATCATTCCTCCGCCTCCACTAGTGCAACTCGAGGATGGGTCTGAATACAAGGTTCAGGACATCCTTGATTCCAAGATCTCACAGTCTAAACTCTACTATTTAGTAGACTAAAAGGGTTACGGATCTAAGGAATGCACTTGGGAACCTGCAGACCACTTAATTCATTCTCTTGACCTTGTTCATGACTTCCACTACCGCTATCTTTCTCATTCTAGTCCTCATTCTTTTCATTCCCCATCTCTCGTCCCTCGACACCCATCTCATCCTCCTCTTCATTCTCATTCACATCCTCGTTCCACTCGTTCTTGAGGAGGGGGTGCTGTCAGGAATCCCCCAATTCTTGCCACATTCCTGACTCTCGCCAGATTCCTGACCCATGGACCACATTCCTGACTCTCGAGACACTTCTCTATTCTTGACTCTCTGATTTCCTGTATAATTCTTGATTCTCGGACCACATTCCTAATGATGACGTGGCACCTCCTCGACTTATGTTATATTTAGGCCGTCCTTGATCCAAGAGTGGTGGAGCTTCATCAACTTATAGTATATATAAGTTAGCCTTGTTTCATTTCTCCACAATCTAAATCAACAACAATCTAAGGCCTTTTTTTCATCTCCACTAACTTTTCTCTTTGTCTTTTGCATTTTCCAATCCTTATCTTGTTAGGGGTCTTGACAAAATTCTTGAGCATGTCAAATGCTTGTTAGCAATCTTGAGTCCAATTGTACACGTGATTTTTCTTCAAAAGATCTGCAAGGGGTTTTGCAATCTTCATATAATCTTTGATGAACTGTCAATGATATTTCATTTTGCCAAGGAAGGATCGTAGTCCGGTGACTAAAGCACTATTATATAAGTATGGACTATCTTTTTAAGTTGGAGGCATTAGTGATGTGAGTAGTGCTTGCTTTCCTTAAGGATATCCTAGTACTCCCTCACCTTGTCTGTGCCATAATTCTCTACCTCAAAAGTGCACTTAGCTCAGAAAAGTGAAATCATTTATAAAGAGACTAGCTAAACTGCTGCGTAATCTTGTGTTATTGTGAAAGTTCTTGCTTCTTCCTCATGTTATTTACTTTAATCAGTCTTCAATCTATTCTCAGGCTTTATGATTCCCATATTCTTGTCTTGCTTGCTCACAACACTTTGTGTTTTTCCTGCAGAGGATTCCAAAGTGTTGGATCTGGTACTATTGGATCTGTCTGGCCTGATCATGTCCTAGTATGGAAACCGTCTATGTGTAAAAGTTTTTGATATTTTCTTTGGAAAAACAAAAGAGTTTGAAACTTTTGTGTTTTTTGGGATAAAGTTTCATACTTATATTAGAGAGAGTCCCAACACTTATTAAAGTCTTCAACTAAAATTATAATATTGAATGCATTTCAATACAAAATTAAGCAAGATATTTAATTATTGATCTTTTTCTATAAACAATGCTGGGTATAAACCCATTTAAAATATTTCATAATTTCTTTATATTGTAGGTTATGCTTGATTTAAAGGATTTTTTTTAAGTTAATAATATTTTTGTTTTATTTCTAATCTAGATGTAATATAATATAAATAAGGAAGTAAACTAAATATTAGAGTAACTTAAAAATTAGCGTTTCTTACATCATTATTCATTATATAGCTGTCTCTTGGTCTAGCTGATGTAGCATTCTAATTTCAGTACTATAAGCTTATGATAATAATATTAAATAAATTTTCTCTAAATTATAAGAAAATATGTCTCTGATATATATTTTTTTCAATTATAGTTAATCACTTGGATCCCTTGGAAATGATGAACTTGAAAAGATTACATAATGGCTAGTTGTAATATAGAGGGCACAAAATCCAGCCGTCTAAGATTGATGGCCTGGTGGTTAAACACGAAAGAACTTAAGAGAGTTAAATATTGTTCTAGCTATTTAAAAATTAGAAACTAGTGGGGACACCATTCCTTGCCATTTGTCCTGGTGTGCAACAGCTAGCAATTAACACTAATATTCAATGGTATGCAAATGCCTCAATTTAAACAAATGCCGAGCCTCATTAGTTGTTATTCTTAGCATTCAAGTATGTTAAGAAATATATTAGAATATACATTGTGATATATTTTAGATAGCACAAAAGAAATTTAGGAGTAGTATATTTTAAATAGCACAACAAATTATTTAAAAAGAGGAGTAGTACTCAATGGAATTTAACAATTGGTTCCTCAAGGTATGGAAGAAACTAGAAACCTAGACAGATAAAATTGATGGATCAATTCCTCTCTCTCTCTCTCTCTCTCTCTCTCTTCATTTGTTTCTTTCTTTCTATGATTTTGCAGAGTCGTCAAAAAAGGTACTTGGCATTGGCTTTGAGGTTCCCATAGGCAAACTCATTCACTCTGTACCACAACAGAACTTGCAAGGGTGAGCTTTTAAGTGTTCTGAAGCTACTCTCTCTTGTTTTGACTTCCAGGTTCCGTGGATTCGAAAGGCCTGTAGGAAAACGTTTCACAAAGGTGCGGATATTCTCTCTACAAAAATCAACAATCCCGCCATTTTCTTCATCGCATCTCCCGAGAATTGGGATAGCTCTCCATCTTCCACTTGATCTCTGCCCACTTGAGATGAGATGCATGGATCCTACAAGAAGCCAGCCGTGGACACCACGCTGTTGCATCTCCCGAGCTATTTTGTTCAAGATGTGTGGTATACCGGCGTGAACTATAAATTGCAGTGCAGGATCACATTCTAACTGATTTAATGCTAGAAGCAGCTATGATATCTGACAACTCCAAAATGTTGAGCCTTCGCAACTTCCAATATGCTTTGTGGAAGGTCCCGATGGTAAGTTTGAGTTTTATTATTCTCGCAAGAAATTAACCAGCTAGGAAACCCAGAGCAGTTATTAAAGAAATACGTTCCATTTCTTTGTGAGGAGTGTCAGCAATCGCAACTAACACTGATACTCTTGAATTTTTTTTATCTGTGCATAATTTAGGTTGATTATGTTTCTCAGTTCGGTGCTGACCAGTATCTACGTCTGGGGAAACTTCTTGTATTGTGTAGGATCATCTCGTTCTTGGACTCCAACATAATAAAATTCCATCGAGAAGAAATACTAATCTTCTCTATTGCAGGTTCGTGATAGTATTTATCTTATTTTGCATACTTCCGATGCTGTTTCTTTTCTGTTGGAAAGCTCAGTGTTTTACTTGTTGTCACTAACACTAATACCAGATAGCACTACGCCTGAACATCCTAGCATGGTTTATTTCTGAAACTTCTATTTCGGACGAGAAGCAGTTACTGTTGGCCGTGGTTGGCTGCATTGTAGCTCTTGCAAGCACTTTGAAGGTAAATCTTGATTTCATAATTTAAACCAGTCTTAAATCTTTGTTTGTAGTCTGTGCCATGCGGTGCTTTAAAGAAATCAAGCAGGAAGGTCAAGTCTTGAAGATTTCTGTGCTTTTGCGAGCCATACATGACAATTCCAAGAACTTCGTAAACAACAGGAGGTTTTTGTCATCCTTTCTTCATACTAGTCTGCTCAGCGAATGAGAGCAAGACAATTAGAACATGTGGTACGTTTCATTAAGTTGCACCTCCGCCAACAATTTCAATCTTTCTAAGAACTTCAGACATCTCCCACCTTGCTTTGTTGGTTCGATCCAGCTGGAAATTATTGACTTGCCAGAAGGAAAGAAAGCAGAAAAGAATTCCTTGATATGTTTCGTTACATGTATACTTCTTTTCTTTCTGGCATGTCACCAGTTTTCTATGTTGGATCAAATCAATAGAGCAAGGCGGCTGTATGAAAGATTGAGACCCTCTGCATTAGCTATTGCATCAACAACCCACAGATGTATGGCTAAGGGAGGGATGGAAATGAGTGGGATGACCATAACCTAAACGAGACGCAGACAAGGTGGCTTTGACAACCTCTTGGTCATCTCGTCTGTGCTCAAGCAAAGTATCCATGAAATCCGTTGTGGGATCGGATTTGTTGGCTTTGTGTTCGTCGATGATCTTCTGGCTTTGTGTTCTTCTGGCTTTGTGTTCGTCGATGATCACGCTATCTTTGAAGCAAGCAGGCGCTTCGTCAGCGACCAGCTGCGCCAGCAGAGCAATGTGACTATCTTCTGCTGGCCCATAGAATGAAGCAATGGAGACTCGAGTTCGCTCCGAGTTGACAACTGCTCGGTGCTCCACACTCTTGTACGCATCATTGGAAAGAATCTGAATAACACACAATCAAAACCTGGAAATCTCATGCATGCACGACTATGACGATCGAAAGAAAGCTTACCTGAAGTTGATCTCCAATGTTGACAACAAAGGCGCCAGGCAGAGGTTTGATCGGCACCCACGCTCCACAGTGTACAATCTGGAGGCCATCTTTCACCCTGGTGTCCTGCTGGAGTATAGTGAAACCGTTTGGATCCGCGTGAGCGTCCAGTCCGATTGTAAGCTCCGGCTCCGGACAAGGTGGATAGTAGTTCATCCTCATCGCATGCCTCTCTCCTCCAAAAGCTTCCTCCAGAGCACCACTTTCCAGTCCCAGTGACTCCGAGAACAATCCAAGCACTCTTTTCGCGGCGACGAACGAGACGTGGGTGGGGCGGACGACTGAATCGCTGGCGAGGGCGAGGAAGAGATGAATCGCTTGCGCGCTCTGGCCGTTTGCGCAGAGCGTCGAGATCACGATGTTACAGGAGAAGGCGTTCTTGTGGACGAGATCGTGGAAGACGGACCATGCGTCCGGGAGGCTGGAGCACTTGCCATACATGAGGATGAGGAGATTGCTGAACAAGGGGTGGTGGCGTAGGTCGAGGGTGGCGGCCAGGCGGCGGTGCAAGAGCTTCCCTCGCGGGAGGGAGTTGGAATCACCACATTGGCGCAGAAGAGTCGCGATTTGGCGTGGAGATGCCTGCAGGAGGCACCGCGATCACTCCTCTTGCTACTTCGCTGGATGTCATGGCAAAGACACACTCTCTCTCTCTCTCTCCATGATCCTGTGAAGAGCTTCATATGGATCATCACATTTTTTGTCAATAGCTTCACATAGGCACTAAACAACAGACATAAAGGAACTCAGAAGCAATCAGTCTTCTAAGCATCTTATCCTCCGGCATCAAATGTTGGATCAGTGATGTCCTTTTTGAAGTCTCGCTTGTTGTTTGAGGTGGGCACGTGCTCCTATGGGGGTGTTGCAAAGCTGTGGGCTCTCAATGTAAAGGGGATTTCCTTGGCAAAAGAGCTTGAAATTTTGGTGTGCTGTTTTTCTTGTTTTACCATTTTGTTTTACATGAGACATGTAGGAAATCCTGAGCTCAAAAGTTCACTAAGATTCATTTGCATAAACTACACTTTGGCAGAAAAATTATAACATTTATTACAAAATACAATAATCAGTTAAAAACAACCCATTCATCATCGAATGGATCTAGGACGTACAATTTGCCTTGCTTCTCCACACATTGTCCAATATTCCAGCAATGGGTAACTTTGGTAAAATCCACACACTTTGACAGCACAAGAAGGAACGGGGTTACATCTGCCAAGAAGTGGTCATCCTTTGACCCCTCAAACTTTGGAGCCACCACCACGCTCTCTTGATGACCTTGGTAGAAGTCAACAATGTCATCCAGTGCCACCACCCGCTTGAAATCCCGAAACCCTACATGGTCAAGATTCTTGACTTTCGTCCCGTCCTTTAGAACAACGCAATTGCCACCATGTAGCCTCCTTGACACAAGCCCCCCAGTAGGATCCAGATGGTCAACCACAAGGTTGACATACTTCTCCTGGGCGGCACTAAACACCACGATATCGTACACTTTTGAAACCTTCCCCAGAAATTCATCTACGCCTGGTCTCTTCATGATGTGGAGTGGTGCATCATCGTCGAATTCCATGCTGAAATCTACAGAAGAGACGAGATCCTTATGAGCGTATACCAGTGTATTGTCTAGATCGAGAATGAGTGTCTTCTTCATGATACCCTAAAAAATGACTCGTATTCCGTGGAAATGTAGAAGGGCCACAAAAGGTGACCAAAGGTGCCACGTCTGCCCTAAACTCTATCCGACGTGGCCTTTTTGTATTCTTGTACCCTACTATTGGCAAAGCCCAAGGGAGCCGGAGGAGCGCGTCGATCCTCAATGCAGCTTAGATTCCAAATCTAGGGCTGCCGTGATCGTCTGGCAAGGGCAGAGGTGAGTGCGCTGCTGGTTTGCGGCCTACTGTTGGCGAGGCGGAAGGAGGTGAGCATGCAATTGTAACAAGTTTGTTGTGAATCCATTGACGGACAGCTGATGTGCGCATTCTAGGCTCCAGCCGTTGGATAAGTGCAGTAACGACTCCTCAATCTCTTTTGTGCTTTCAGCAACGACTCACAATGTTAACACTGACCAGAGTCCACCATGGAGAGGAAGAGAGCTGCTGGTCCGAAGAAACTACACACTCAGAAGCGATCCGACGTCATGCTCGAAAGGACCCGCCCACTGGATCCGATTAACCGAGCTCGATCAGGTTGGTCAAAACTTGAAACATCTGCACTTGTCTGACGAAGATCCTCGTTGAAGCAGGAGCAGGAGAAACTGATCATGATGCATCCGCGTTGCAGGCTGCTCCTGACGCTGGTACGAAGAATTCCTTTTGTTGGCTGACACGACTCTTTGCTGGTTTGATTCATGACTTGCAGAATATGTTCGGCAATTCCTCGCAATGGCGCAACGCTTGGAGAGATTCAAGATGCTCTCGGCGAATGTTGTGACCGGGATCGTGGAATCGATCCAAAAGGGAGGGGAGACTCCAGTTGCAGCAGCAGGTGGATACAATAATTTCTCTCTTTGGCATCTTTTCGCTTCTGAGTGGCCCCTTGTCTCTCTTGTCCAGGCCGCTTCTGCAGCAGCTACGAAGTGCTCGCTTGTGTTGGCCAGGGGGCGTCCGGGAAAGTATACAAGTGCCGTAGCAAGGAGGACGAACAAATCTACGCCATCAAAGTCATCAAGGTTCGCACAGCAACGAAGTCCAGAGACCAGGATGTCGCGCTCGTCTTCAAGGAGGGAGAGATGCTCCAGCGCTGCGAACACCCCAACATAGTCAAATACTTCGACATGTGGAAGGAGGAAGGCGAGCCGGGCAAGTCGAAAGTGTACATTGTCATGGAGTTTTGTGGCCGCTCGCTCCAGTCGGTGCTCCTCGGCGGTGAGTCACCACCTGCAGATGCGTTTAGGCAGCTTCTTCAAGCTGTGGCGCATGTGCACGACAACGTGGGTGTTCATCGGGATATAGCACCACACAACATCTTCGTCACAGACGATGGACGCATCAAGCTGGGAGATTTCGGTCTTGGTAGGCAAATGAAACATCTCTTCCATCTCTCATTTGTTGGCTTACAGCTAAAAATAAGGAGTCCATGCTCGAGACCGAAAATATCAAGAAGGGGAGAGCAGTTTACTACTCTCCCCAGCGCCGGAGCAACTCAACCTACACTGACATGCTTGCGCTTGGAGTTATACTCTTCGAACTTCATTGGAGGTGTCCCCCGGACCAGGTTTGGCTGCAGTTTGTGCAACGTGCTTGCTTAGTTTGGTGAATCTGTGTAGGAAAGGGAGTCGGTATTGATTGACGTCCGGGATGGCGTTTTACCAGCAGACTGGGCGTACCAACACCCATCAATTGCGCCCAAGGTGTTGGAGCTGGTCGCAGCAAGACGCGACCAGCGTCCATCCGCGCGCGACATCCTCTGCGATCCTGCCTGGCAATCTGTTTGGTGAGTTTCTTTCATTACTCTGATTCTCTGCTTGGCTTCTAACATGTCTGTTTGCAGCTGATCGTTGTAGTTGTTTAGATTTACTTGCTCCTTTTTGTCATCTTTGTAGTCTTGGTCTTTTTCAGCATGCTGATTTCGATTCAGAAATATGAATTCGTTGCCAGTTCATTGCATTTCTGCCAGGCCGAGTTGTTCTCGATCAAGGTTGCTGAACAACTCAAGGGCTTCCGACATTCTTGTAGTCAGGTTCGGTTCAAGGAACAGGATTGGTAAACAGCACATTGACGGGAGATGCAACAGCGTGGTGTCCACGGCTGGCTTCTTGTAGGGTCCATGCATCTCACCTCAAGTGGGCAGAGATCGAGTGGAAGCTGGAGAGCTATCCCAATTCTCGGGAGATGCGATGAAGAAAATGGCGGGATTGTTGATTTTTGTAGAGAGAATATTCGCACCTTTGACCTGTTGACCTTTTTACAGGGAAACGTTTTCCTACAGGCCTTTCTGAATTGAATCCAAGGAACCTGGAAGTCAAAACAAGAGAGTAGCTTCAGAACACTCAAAAGCTCACCCCTGCAAGTTCTGTTGTGGTACAGGGTGAATGAGTTCCCCTTTTTTGACGAGTCTGCAAAATTATAGAAAGGATGAGTCAAATGGAGAGAGAGAGAAATATATACATATATATATATGAATTGATCCAGGTTTCTTGTTTTTTTCATACCTTGAGGAACCAATCGTTCAATTCCACTGATTTCTTTGCATACTTGAATGCAAAGAATAACAAATAATGAAGCTAGGTGCTTGGTTAGATTGAGGCAAGTTTTCAAATAGCTAGAACAATCTTTAGCTCTTTTAAGTTGTTTAGTGTTTAACTATCATGACATCAATCTTAAAACACGTCCAGAAGTTGGATTTTGTGCCCTCTAGATTAATGATGTTAATTTTAGACTCTTTGTCAGTGTTAATCCTTGTAATTTATAGGATAATATAGTGTTGCTCAGTTTTATATTGTTTTTCAAATTTTACTTGATACTCTTCCAGTTCTAGATATGAGGCAAAATAAAGAACTTCATAGTTTTTTATATGAAAACTTTAAAGTTGCTAGATTAGAGAATATTCTAGAATATACTTAGATATTTAGGTATATTCTTTATACCTATAAAGCGAAATGTAAAGAAAATCCAAATTAAGAACACTAAAGTATTCACAAATGAAAATCACGATTTAAACATTGTACATTAAAACCGTTTTGATCAGCTACAAACTAATCACTCAAGTGACCAGCTTCATTTCAATACCAGAATGTGGATATTCAGTACCGTGGTTCCTCTGCTGCAAACGAAAACACGTAAAAATACTTGTAGGGCAGGGACAATAACATCGTCCTATTCATCTTCATTGTTTTTGGTTTAGTGTTGACCACCAAACCTAAGTTGGATATAAACAGCTTTTTGCTTTTCCTTGGACTTTCCGAGAATGTGGATCACTATTGGATTTGTATGGCTGGGTCGCATCCCAGTATGCAAATGATCTTGTGCGCCTCATGACACCCAATGCGTGATACACGACTGTCAAGGCGTTTGTGGAGAGTTACTTTGGCTACGACATGACTTTTGGGTGTTGTCGCGGGTGTCTTGGTCGGCTTCCCGGTCTTCTTTGCCTTCATGTTTGCCTAATGTATCAAGTACCAGGAGGTAGCTCATTTTTTCCAATCTCTTTCAGGCTCGGTCAAGCAAAAGTTGTGAGCTCATTACTAGGATGATACACTTTTGAAGCAGAAGAGCTTGAAAACTTGGTGTTCTTTTGGCTTGTTTTACCATTTTGTTTCACACAAGACATGCAGGAAATCCTGAGCTCGAAAGTCACTTCCATAAACTATTGGGGGGAAAATTATAACATATATTACAAAATACAATAATCAGTTAACACAACCCATTCATCATCAAATGGATCTGGGACGTACAATTTGCCTTGCTTCTCCACATTGTCCAATATTCCAGCGATGGGTAACTTTGGTAAAATCCACACACTTTGGCAGGGCAAGAAGGAAAGGGGCTACATCTGCCAAGAAGTCCTGCTTGAAATCCCGAAACCCTACATGGTCAAGATTCTTGACTTTCATCCCGTCCTTTAGGACAACACAATTGCAACCATGTAGCCT
Organism: Selaginella moellendorffii; assembly: GCF_000143415.4. NCBI lineage: Eukaryota > Viridiplantae > Streptophyta > Lycopodiopsida > Selaginellales > Selaginellaceae > Selaginella > Selaginella moellendorffii. The sequence goes on from NW_003314380.1 coordinate 446,605, forward strand.
CCTCTACACAAGCCTCCGAGTAGGATCCAGATGGTCAACCTTTCAATGGCTTTTGTAATCCACTTAAATATTATAAAAAAAAGTAAGTTTTTTATATATATCTTATTTCTTTTGATATGTTTTGTCTTTACAAAGATATATGATGTGGACAAATCAAAAAGTTAAATCTATATATGATTTTGGGATTGAAAGGTAATCTTGCAAAAAGGCATGTTCGCGTGCTTGTGTGTATTCACCATTATTATATATGGTAGGCCAGCTATATAAAATAAGGCTACATATTAATTATATACTAGTTTTTAGCTACTAAGATTGACAATTATGATTTAATATATTGTCATGTAATAATAAAACATCATTCCCAAGATTGAAATATAGTATATTAATTAGAGAATTCTTATTGTTGGGAAGTTTAATTCTTCTTGTGCGTTGCAATGGTTAGGAAGAAGTTTACTTTTAGTCTCGGAAGCCTTTCATATGAGTTTCCACCTTCATCTTTAATCTTAACCAATAATCCACTTTCACCTCTATGCAATAATCCTCCTTTTCATTTTGAGGCTCTTCCATTTGCAACCTCGAGTGCAACTGAATAGGAATTCCTGTTTTATGATGTTGTTAAAAGAGTTGGATTGCCTCCAATGCTCCAAAAACAATGTCAATATTTTCTTTAAAATCTTGCTCTAGATATGGCAAGGGAGCTTAATGTAGATATATATTATTTTCAGTGTCCTATATGCAACTTTTATTTAAACAAGACAGATGGTTGCATGGGTTTGGTAAAGTTTATTGAGCATTGTTGCAAATGCCTAAGAGTGGGTTTGGAAGGTGTGCACACGTGGATGTATAAGAAAATCAAGAAAGAATTAAAAACACATAGCTATTATGATTTCATGGTGGAAAACAATATTCCATTAGTGAACACTACATCAGTAAGTGCTAAATATGGGATATTTAGGCCACCCTTTAATGTAATATGAAAGTTATGCATAGTTTTTTCAAAAGTTTAATTTTTTATGAGTAAAGTGGAGAATCTTATATTTTTGAGAATGATATTATTCTAGCATGTATAAAGATATTATTATATATACAAGTGGTTCTGACACTATTATAATTCTGAAGTCCCATTTTTGAGACTGACAATTTAAACTTTCAAGAATCCCTAGATCTTTTCTTAGTATAAATATCGACAAGGGATGCTTTCAACATTGAAATTTCAGTTTGTTTAGAGTGTAGGAATGGCTAGGGAAAATGCTATTGCTACTCACACTTGGCCCCCATGCATTTCATATGAGTCTCTACTTTCGTCTTCAACTTCTACTAACATTCCACCCTTCCTTCCACACAACAATCGTTATAAGGCTTTTTCTTTTGTAGCCCCAAGTGTGATTGAACAAGAGATCCCTCTTCCAGATAATGTTCTAGATGTTGCTACTAAAGATGGATTGCCTTATGTGCTTCAAGAGTGATGCCAGATGTTTCTTCAAAATCTTGCTCCAGATATGGTTGAAACTTTTGAAAGAATGAACACATATTATCTCCAGTGTCCCATTTGCTACTTTTATTTAGATAAAAAGGAAGGCTGTATGAGTCTAAAAACTTTTCTAGAACGTTGTCACAACTGCCCAAGAATTGGTGTGGAAGGTGTGCATAAATGAATGTATAAGAAAATCAAGAAAGAGTTAAGAACACACAATCATTATCATTTCATGGTGAGGAACAATATTCCGTTAGTAAATCCTACATCCACAAGTGTTGAATATGGTACTTTTAGGCCATCCTATTGAAAATTCTAGCTACTAATAATTCTTATACTATGATAATATCCATTCCCCCCCCTTGCCTTTTTTTTATTAACAAAATTGTTTTACCTATAGATAATAAACTCATAATACTAGTAATTATGAAATTTGACAGACTGACATTGTAACTCTGTCATCTCTGACACTGACATTGTCTTTGTCACTGATACTATCACTGTCACTATTTGCTGCATTGACACTGTCACTGTCACAATCATTATCACATTGACATGTGACACATCTTTCTTATTGCAAGTGGATGCATTCAATTGTCTTTTAATGTATCATTAATAAATAAATTTTTCATACCACTCCTCAATTTACACATTGCATATGATGTGCTATGCATACCTAGGAAAACTTCTAGAAAACTAAATATATATTATATATAAGTTTTTAAAACATCATAAATTACCTCCTAGAAGCAACTGATAGAGAAGGACAAAAACCTCTAAGACGGTGTTTAAAGAACTCATATTCTTCAATCGCAAACACTGATCTACAAGAGTCATGTGCTGCTTCAACCATCGAACCACTACCTACTATGCAATCGATGATAACACCCCTAGTTGGGCAATAAAGCTCAAGTAGGACATGCATCGCCAATGGAGATCGGAACCAATACCCAGACAATGTGTTGTGAATGTCGTCATCTACAAGATTTGGTATAATGTCAGTAAAGCTATCATACCCTAGCAAAACCCTTGCAGCACGCTCGCTATCACAAAAACCATTATTTTCTCTTTTGCAGAACACATGGTAATTTTTATTAATTATATAAGGTATAATTAATTTATATTATTGATAGAGAATAAACATCGATAGTGCTGGAAAATCTAATTAGCTCCAAAAGTTTTCTGCAACTTAGCAATAGTAAGGCTTGCTTGGTGTATATAAATATCCACTTTAAGATCCTGGTGCAAGATGTTGATGAAGATGTAGTATATATGCTTACAAGAAGCATATGCCTTCCCATGTTTTTCGCGTTTTGTAAAGTCTGGACATGTGCAAGAAGGAAAGTCTTGAATGGCAATTGTGTACTTTCCACCTTTTGTTTTGACTATGTACTCTTTTGCAAGCGCAATAATGTACTTCATGGAGAGAATCTCATACTCAAGTGTTCGAGCCAAATTTATTTTACCTTGCTTCTGCTTGGAGATGGTACCAATAAATTTAATTGCCTTACCTTTTCTCGCTGGCCTCCTATGCATCTTTGTAGGAACAGTCTTGGTTTTATCACTCATGTGTCCAACTCTCCTTTCAAGATTAAAACCAGATTTCTCAAGGTTTTCAATCTCATCCGAGGTGAGCGCAACCCCATTAGCAATTGGCCATTCTTTAGGTACTGCATCAGGTTTAGTCTCTATAGTGTCTTCAAGCTGCTTTGTATGGTTGACATCAATGTTGCAGCAATATAACCAACACCATCTTGAAAATCCTACTTGCTTTCATTCCCCATGGAAACATGGGGCTGGAACAAAAGCAGACTTGTCACCACGGATCCAAGCCTAACACTTGCCCCTCGAAAGCATCCCCACACACCTTACATTTGATTTTGCTGGCACTCAATGGATTGCCCATTGCTTTAGCTCCACGCTACGATAAACAATTTCAACTTGCTGTGATGCACTTTCTTCATTAGGCACTTGAGGTGGCTCGGTTCAGGGGTGATGTCTTGGAGCAGAATGATACTCAATATCAGGTTTGTGAGAGCTTTTTGCTCCAAGATCTATGCTAACATCTTCACCAGCAAAGGAAAAGCGATGCTTTGAGCGGATAGTCTTTATATCACCAATAGAAGCCCGGGGAGTGTACTCCATAGATGTTCCATGGACCACTTACTTCACTGCAGTTGCCACTGTTCGTGCTGGTGGAGTCACTTTCTTCTTGTAACATCTCAACTGAAGGTCCTGTTCCCATGTATCTTCCTTCCTCAAATGCCAAGGCTTTTGAAGACTACTCTACAACGCGCATCAAATTTGATAGACATGCTTCATATAGACTCATCTTCCCTTTCCCTGCCTTAGAGGAACGCCAGCTCCAATGTTTACTCTCTGAGATATTCACATCCCTAACTATTCACAGTTAGGGTGTATGCAAGATCCTCAAGTGGTTGATCCTTATAAAAAGATGATATTCAAAAGCAATAAAAAGAGAGGAAAAAAAGAAAAACCAACCTGAAAAGAGTGATGTCCCCATTGGAACATTCTAACTTCTCACCACCCCAACCACAACTCAAGTTGTGGTAGACAACTTACGTCAGTATGGCTATCTTCATGCCACCACATTCAAATCTCAATTGTTTTTGCCTCGTGCTCTTCTTCAGAAGGTGCAACCTGCCATTGTTTGCACAACTCCTTAAATGCTAATTGGAAATCTGGCTTGATAAGGTGGCAGTGTTAGTTTACGCTTTGAGCCTAATAGAATTCACAAATCCTTTCACGACCTTCTAGGGGTCGACCATTCCCAAAGACTACCCGGACACCATTCCAATTAGCCCCAGCCCCATCTGCCATGAAACCACGAAAGTTGGTAGGCTTACCAGTCCGTTTTAATACAATGTCAGAGAGGGACTTCGAAAATATTTCCTGAGCCATCTGGTTTTGTATTTTAAACTCTGTTGTTGCAATTGTCAAGTTACAATATAGCTTGTGAAAAAGGCAATACTTAAAACCATTTTAAGATAATGAGAAAAAAAACTACCTCAAGTCATACACATAAGCTCCCATGGTTATCCAACCCACCATCCGCTCCATATGGTCAAAATGTACCCATGCATTAGCAAGGTCACTTGATTTAGACATATCCATTTAGGAAACAAGATCCACACCAGAGATAGGGCCCATGGTAGACATTTAGGGGCACTCTTGCTCACTAACGACTTGATCTAGAAATAAACTCCCATGGATAAACTCGTAGGGACAAATCCATTTTAGTTCAAGGATTGAGTTGATTTTTTTTGGAGTTTCCCCTCTCGAGATTCACACATCCAAGATTTTATCTTAAATAAAACAAAATGTAAGAGAGATATTATTGAAAAGTATGTAATAATATTTTCATACCTCCTGAGGCTAGTTGCAGTTTGCACATGTCATAGTAACTCCCGCAAGCTAGTCTCATCCAGTTGAGTATTTTTGTAATTTGAAGCACTGTCTTTTGAATATGCTTCGGAGTTGCAGATGAGTTTCTCATAGTCTCTATTTACACTGCATCTTTGAAATGGTTGACTGAACTCTTTTGTATCCCTTCTTGCATTGGATGTGTGTGCGTGCCAATATGTACTGCAGCTCTACCAGCCTCTCCATCCCGTTTAAGAAAATAGTACATCTTGGCCTCGCAGATAGCACAACACAATAGAGCATTCTTGCAAAACTAACACTTGAATCCAACACCAATGGTGTCACAGATGGGAGGATTGGTTATAGATCCTTCAAAGAATATGGAGTTTTTACCACGCTCTCGATTGCATGCTTTATTCACACAATCCAAATACCCACCACAATGAACCATGGACACTGTGCCTTTGAAATGCTGGAAATGTGTGGTCTTGATCTTGCACCAGTTGTGAAAGTCCTACTTCGTCTCCATCCCCTTTTGTTTTGAGCTGACAAAAGGTTGTAGTTCAAAGAAGATATTGCCATTGTATGTAGATGGGAGCTCGCTAACGGGCCTATGCAAAAAGGAATACACGTCGATAAAGAGGCGGGAAAACTGGAAAGCATTGCAAACAGCTTTGAATATTGGTGAAGTTTGAGTTTGGAAATTCTTAGCTCGCACTGGACTAAAATCTCCATTAGAACTAAAAGAAGAAGAAATGATAACGACCAAATCTTGCTTCACATTCACTTTGGCAGGATTGCAGCCTCACACTTTGATTAGAGATCCAAAAACTCAAATCTCCTTCGACCTTAAATGTTGCAAATCCCAATGTTGTCCACCTTCACCTACACCTGAAAGAAGAAACTCTGATTGTTCAATTACACCAATGTTGTTGTGAATCACAGCCTCCAATGAAATAGAATTGAGAGAAAGATCAAAATGTCGGCAAAGAAAACTTTCTGAAATAAGACTTTGAGAGAAAAAAAGCAGTGGGTGATTTTGGTAATGCAAAAGGAAACTCTCCATTTTATTACCTTTAGGTTTTGGAACTTTGAACTTTTATAAAGAAATGTCACCTCAACCATGTGCTATGCCATTATGTGAAAAGAAAGGGCGATTTTATTCTAGGATCTAACATCGAATAATGTTGTTATAATAAATTCTATATGAAGTATATAGGACTATGTTGTACAATATTAAAAGTCTGTATACATTGAATTCAAAACCATGCTCAAATTTATTATATGGACTAACTTTTGGTAGAACGGAAAGAAATATCACCTTAAGCATATGCTATAATATGAAAGATAGGAATGATTTTATTCTAGGATTTACCATCAACCAACTGTTGCCAAACAAATTAAATATTGTACATATTTTCAATACTTCATTAAAGCTAGAAATCATCACATTCTTCTGAACTCATTTAAATATATTCCATCTTTGTACTACCATCTATCACCTATAGTAAATTATCTATATATATTGCTTTGGAAATAACACCTTACGATTTAATAATCTTATATTTTCTGACAAGATGCTATTACTTGCAAGAAACACATAATTCTCATTTATAATTTCGTACTATCATCAATTCAACACATGCGTTTGTGACATTATTTCCACATTATGGCATAGTCATATTAAAGCACACCTCCATTATTAAATTACAACTCAAAAGGACTTTGTCATGTGATCAAATCTAGGACATAATAAAAATTGTACATTGCTAGCAAATATTTGCAGAATGCAATGAGAGTGGGAGATTGGGAGTGACTGTGGGATCCATTAGCGATGAACAGAATGCCGCCAAGAGTAAGTTTTTTACTCCTCCACTCCCTCTCCTCCACTCCCACACCACGCCAAGTGCCGCCACTGCCTAGGGCCGCCGCTGCCCATCACCGCCACACCCAGTGCTGCCATGCCCACGCCATGCCACGCCCATCGCCGCCACTGCCCAGGGCCACCACTGCCCAGCATCGCCACTGCCAAGTGCCCGGGCCGAGCATTTGGCCGGGCACTCCGCCCGAGCAGGCCATCGGTACACTAGCGAACCAGCGCCCGTGCCAAGTGCCCGTGCCAAGTGCCCGGGCCAGGCACTCTGCGTGGGGCCAGCAAAGGCACTTGGGGGCAGGCCGGCCAAGGCGTTTGGGGGCAGGCCAGTTCGCTGGCGAACCAGCTCTCCCCCAAGCGCCTTGGCCAGCCCGCGTCAAGTGCCTGGCCTAGGCATTTAGACTTGGCGCTGGGGGGAGGGCCAGTTTGCTGGCAAACTGGCCCACCCCCAAGTGCCTTCACCAGCCCGCGCCAAATGCCCAGCCCGGGCACTTGGACTTGGCATTGGGGGGAGGGCTAGTTTGCCAGCGAACCAGCTCCTGCGCCAAGTCCACGCCCCAAAGTCCTCGCTTCTTATGCATTTTTAATTTATATTGAGTTATTTTTATTTTCAGAAATGGAAGCAACTACAAATGGAGAAGGATGTTGGATCAAAGAAAAGACATAAGGAAGATGAGATCCAAGACGACAATCAAGTTGACCTTCAGATAGAGATTTCCACAACGACAACTCTACCGTCTTCACAACTAGATAGCTCCAGTCCACATGCACCCCCATTTTTGCCACCACCACCATTACCACTGCCACCACCATTGCCACCTCTACCTTCATCACCACCATTACCACCACCGTCATCACCACCATTACTACCACTGCCATCATCGCCATTATTACCACCACCACCGCCACCATCATCACCACCAGTAGCGCGATTGTCGTCACTACCATTGCAGCCACAACCACAAATGCCACTACTCTTAACATATTCACAAAATATGGCAGAAACTAGCTACATTACAAAGTAGTGCCCAAGTGCGCTTGACGGGGGTGTTGGGCCCAAGCTAGGGGCTAGATCTGATAATGGTGCTACTAAAAGTGTAGTTGAAGCTGAAAGAGAAGTGGAGTTACCTGAACACATTGTAGACAAGCGCTTCCAAGAGACAGTTTTGAGAACCAAAGAAAAGGCCATTCACACGACTCTAGAGTTTCTCAAGTGGGAAGGCCCGGGAGACATAATCCGAGAAATCCCACTATATCGATTCACTTAAACAAGCATCATTCGGTTTGCTTCACCGCACTTCATCAACATGAACATCTATAGTCTATACAAACATAATGGCCTTGGGACAAACATAGGTATGTTCCTTGTTTTAGTCTTCAAGCCAGGAATGACAAATACCCTCTCGGTGTCACCAGAAATTGAGAGGGTTTGGGATGACATTTGGAATATGAAGTCCCGCAAATTTGAAAACATGCTTATGAGCCATCCTAAGACTCAACAATTTGTGGGGAAAATATTCTACATTATCGACGGGAATCATTGCTGGTGTGCATGGATGAAGTGCATCAATGAATGCTTTCGAGAGGATCCTGTCTATCACATCAATGTTCCGGTTGGACATGTATATACGAGAGGATCTCTAGATGTGGCAAGGCTTGTGATAGCTTGCCACAAAATTAATACGTATGTACCACTCCCTCTTCAATCACTTTTAACAATTTGTGTTTTGCAAGTTGGGACAGTTTGCAGTGCAGAAACAAAGCCTAGTATATGATATTGAGTAGATCCGGTTTCTTGCCAATCTCGACGAAGATGCAGTCTGCAGCCACTATGGTGATGATCTAACATCACTTATTCGGCATCATCGAGGTCGTCAAGATGCCAATAGATGGTACAAGAATCCAATGGCTTTTATGACAACTGTGTGAAGTAAGGTATGTTCTTCCAAGCATAGAATGTTTGTGTTGTCTTCAGCCATTGGTGAAGGTTAAGCAAGATGCATATGCACAGTCGCATCGAGCTGAAAATGATCAAAAACTCTTGGAGCATTTAGCTACAATTGACAAGAAAATCAACAACACAAAGAAGACAAAAGTAAAGAAATTACTTAGTGTGGCTGACCTTCGACGCCCAAAGGAGTGGTTTGATATTATAATAGAGATTTCTTGTCATGAAAGTAAGTATTGTTTGCGTTTACATGAAGGTTACTCACAAAAGTTATTTCTTAGTGGTCAAGACTCCAGATGAGATTATTTACAACATCTCAAAGTCAAAGTTTACATATTAGGAACAGATACACATTCTGAGCGACCTCAATAGTAGACTCAAGGAAGGAGAAAAAGGTTTGGATAGTATGATGGAGACTATTATGAGGAGGACCGTCTATATTTCACAAACTGTATATGAAAGGAAGATGTTTCTAGCGTCTTTTATAGGGGATGATCTTGAGCAATTTCCATTCAAGGACTTCATCACCACTGAGCTTACAAAACTCGGAGAGGACTGGCTGCCAAAGAAGGCCACAAGCACGACTCTATTTGATAAACAACTTGGCCAACTTTACTTCATGCATGGAGTGGCTTTAAAGTAACATACAATTTCTCAACTATACTCAATTTGTTTATATTCTATTATAGGTATCTCCAATATAGAGGCGTTCCCGGTATGCACACGACTCCTGAGGCATGGTGTGAGAGATGGAGGCATGTACTCGACAACAATGAAGTTTCCAGTGGCAATAAAGCGAGCTTATCCTTGGGAATTGGAGATGCCAAATTATACACCAACCCACCAAGAGGCTGCAAGAGGCAACAATGAAAACGTGCCAGATGACAAAGATGATGGCCATGAGAATGTCAACACTATTGGTGCTAATGGTGAGGAGAGTGAAGATGGCGGTGAGAACGATTTGCAAGAAATTCCTTGAGACGAAGTCCAACAAGAGAACCAGAACGTCAAAGAAGTTTTACCTCGACGAAAGCATACAAATCTACATCTGAAGGAATTAGTCAACAGTGATGATGATCATCCAAGACGTCCCCATAACCGAGGAACTTCTCGAGGTATATTTCTCTTAATTCTCTCCTTTTCTTAGTTCCTCAAAATGGTTGCAGCAAAAACTGTCAGGAGTAACTTCATTCTAGCTTGTCTTGATGCCTGAGAAGAGTACCTGGAGGAATTTACATTTACCATATGCCATATGACGGTATGTAAATTTTTCTTAAGTTCACATCTTATCTTTGTCTTCTCCCTCTAGATTCGCCCTATTTCCCCAATAGCATTCCGTGGTGAAGTTGGGAACTTTATTGGCTCCTACAGTTCATTGATGGGATCTTTTGAGGAGGATGCTGAGAATATGGCTATCCGGAGCGCTTTTGTCAGAAGACCGCTCAAGAGCACAAACTTCATACTCTTTCACATGCCAGATGGTCTTCGAGACGCTAATGGTGATGTCCTAAGCTGAAACAACCTGACTAAAGACCACTTGAAGAATGCATTCCTTTTGGCAGCAATTCTCCTTCACACAACCGGTCAAATTGCCTTCATTCTCCTAAATGACCCCCATTGGATGTCCTGCCTTATGAGGTATGCAAGTTGAGTCAACTTCAAGAGGTTCTCTTCCGGGTGCATCATGGATAGTGTTGGGGTCGAGACCAAAGGCGTCCTAAGCATGCTAGAGAAGGTAAGAAATCATCTTCTGTTTTGGTTGTCTCTAAAGTTTTATTATTCAGGTTATGATGTGGGCCTACCATGTGTTCTACAGAAGAGAAAATGACGGTTTTCGTGATAGCAAGTGTGCTGCAAGGGTTTTGCCAGGGTATGATAGCTTTACTGACATCATACCAAATCTCGTAGATGACGACATTCACAACACATTGTCTGGGTATCGGTTCCGATCTCCATCGGCGATGCATGTCCTACTTGAGCTTTATTGCCCAACTAGGGGTGTTGTCATCGATTGCATAGTAGGTAGTGGTTCGATGGTTGAAGCAGCACATGACTCTGGTAGATCGGTGTTTGTGATTGAAGAATATAAGTTCTTCAAACACCGTCTTAGAGGTTTTTGTCCTTCTCTATCAGTTGCTTCTAGGAGGTAATTTATGATGTTTTAAAAACTTATATATAATATATATTTAGTTTTCTAGAAGTCTTCCTAGGTATGTATAGCACATCATATGCAATGTATAAATTGAGGAGTGGTATGAAAAATTTATTTATTAATGATACATTAAAAGACAATTGAATGCATCCACTTGCAATAAGAAAGATGTGTCACATGTCAATGTGATAATGATTGTGACAGTGACAGTGTCAGTGCAGCAAATAGTGACAGTGATAGTATCAGTGACAAAGACAATGTCAGTGTCAGAGATGACAGAGTTACAATGTCAGTCTGTCAAATTTCATAATTACTAGTATTATGAGTTTATTATCTATAGGTAAAACAATTTTGTTAATAAAAAAAAGGCAAGGGGGGGGAATGGATATTATCATAGTATAAGAATTATTAGTAGCTAGAATTTTCAATAGGATGGCCTAAAAGTACCATATTCAACACTTGTGGATGTAGGATTTACTAACGGAATATTGTTCCTCACCATGAAATGATAATGATTGTGTGTTCTTAACTCTTTCTTGATTTTCTTATACATTCATTTATGCACACCTTCCACACCAATTCTTGGGCAGTTGTGACAACGTTCTAGAAAAGTTTTTAGACTCATACAGCCTTCCTTTTTATCTAAATAAAAGTAGCAAATGGGACACTGGAGATAATATGTGTTCATTCTTTCAAAAGTTTCAACCATATCTGGAGCAAGATTTTGAAGAAACATCTGGCATCACTCTTGAAGCACATAAGGCAATCCATCTTTAGTAGCAACATCTAGAACATTATCTGGAAGAGGGATCTCTTGTTCAATCACATTTGGGGCTACAAAAGAAAAAGCCTTATAACGATTGTTGTGTGGAGGGAAGGGTGGAATGTTAGTAGAAGTTGAAGACGAAGGTAGAGACTCATATGAAATGCATGGGGGCCAAGTGCGAGTAGCAATAGCATTTTCCCTAGCCATTCCTACACTCTAAACAAACTGAAATTTCAATGTTGAAAGCATCCCTTGTCGATATTTATACTAAGAAAAGATCTAGGGATTCTTGAAAGTTTAAATTGTCAGTCTCAAAAATGGGACTTCAGAATTATAATAGTGTCAGAACCACTTGTATATATAATAATATCTTTATACATGCTAGAATAATATCATTCTCAAAAATATAAGATTCTCCACTTTACTCATAAAAAATTAAACTTTTGAAAACTATGCATAACTTCATATTACATTAAGGGTGGCCTAAATATCCCC